>NC_034613.1:141120755-141158613 GCF_900095145.1 Mus pahari
GAGAGAGAATATGTGTGTGTGGGTTTCCAAAGGCCAGAATGTACAAAGATATCATTGTCTTCTGTTTGTATCTGGACTTTGCTACTATGTGGGTTCTTCTTTTACCTACCCTTTATCTCCCCTGGTTTCACCTCTTGACACTAGATAGGAGACAAACAAGGATAGAGGGGAGAGAGAGAAGATGGGAGAGAAAAAGGATAGATGAGCAGAAAGAAATTCCTGCATCTAATTTCTTATCTTTTGTTTCTTCTTTGACCACGGCTACCAACAAACCAGAACCAATCTTTCTAAATGACCCACCCCACCTCTCAGGGCCCTTGAATTTATGTACCCTTTAAAAACTTCCCAGAATTCCAAATGTCACACGAACTCAGAAATTATTTGCAGCTAGCATAAACCACGCTTCTGCTAGAGCACGAGGCAAATCATAGTTGGGTTAAAGTTGTTCATAGTTGTCCATATCCCCACGCCTGGGATTTAAACAATAACACATTCTTATAATAGTTCTGTGTTTTTTCAACAAACCAAAGCACCAGGATTCTCAAAACTATCATTATATCTATCATGCTCTACAGACACTAGTAGTGGAGCCCATGCTAGGGACTGGATTGAATTCAGATCATGCTTGCTTAGAAAATGCTTTTATCCACCAAGCCATTTCCCCAGTCCTCGGTTTTAATGAATGCAAATAACTTATTGTGGTTCATAGTTTGGGGCTCCATTAGTGACAAGAGTTTGTGATTCTTCAATTCTAAGCTATATTTAAATTTTTACTTTTTTAAGATTGTGTGGGTGTCATATGAGTTCACAAGTGTCATCACACACGTGTGGAAGTCAGGGGACAGTTTTTCAGGAGTCAGTTCCTTCCCTTTCATCATGTAACTACCAGGGATTGAACTCGGGTCATCAGGCATACTGAGCTATCTTGCTGGCCCCATACTAGATTTCTATATCATTTGATAAAACATTGCACTGAATGAGCTAAATTTACCTTTATTTTTGTCTATAAAGCATTTTATATTATTATCTTCAGTTTGATACATACTCAAATTTGGGAGTATAGCACAGTGACCATACTCTACTAGAATAGTTATGTCAGTAGACACAAGTTCAAAGTACGTGTTCCTAAACTGGAAATAAACATAGCTTTTTTTTTTTTTTGAGTTCTGATTTGGGGAAGAAATTGAAATCTCAGAAAATTCCTACCCAGATTTAGAAATGCTGCCTTTTTAACTCTGGCTGTTCTAAAACAGAGTACTCCGGCTATCTGGGAAAAGGCACTTTTCTGTTTGTATCATGAATTTCTGATATAGGAGCTTCTTAGGAGCCTGAAACTGAAAATTGCTTCTATTTCCCCCATACTTATATACTCATTTGTAACACAGGAAGCATGGGAGTTAAAAACTAACTTGAGGTGCTAGAGAGATGGCTTAATGGTTAAGAAGAATATTTACTGTTCTTAGAAAGGACCCAGGTTAGAGGTTCCTAGAACCCACATGTTGGCTGACAACTGTCTGTAACCTGAGTCCAGTGGATCCAACACCTCTGCCGACCTCCATGGATTCTTGTATATGCATTCTGTGCAGACATATGTACAGGCACATCTATATACAATTAAAGAAGTGTTACAAGAAATAGATTAAAATGAATTTAAATGCTGGCTGCCTTGAGTTGTGACCCCATTGCCATGCTGAAAGACCATGCTTTTGTTACTCAGACTATACACTTCAGGGGAAATGTTGGTGTAGGCTGATATGCCAGCACCAGTCCTTTTTTTTTTTTATGGTGCCGTGACTACTGCCATTACTAGAAAGGCTTCTGTCCTTGCCATTTCCACACACAGCCTGCTAGTTAAGTGATTATCCTGGGAAACCTTGCCCTTGGGAACGGAGAAGACTTTGTAAGAAGTGTGCTAAAGCCATCTAAGAGAAAGAGGGCTGGACCTGCCATTCAGCTGCAATCCCAGCATGGGAGGCTGAGGCAGGAGGATTGATACAAGTTTGAGGCTAGCCTGGTATACACAGCAAGATTTTTGACTTGGGTCACGGGTAGCTTGAAGTGTGGGGACACCATGGAAATTGAGATAACAATGAAAAGCCTTCTAGAATCAGGCTGGGGGCTGAGGATGTAGTTACATTGGTAGAATGCTGACCTAGAATGCAGGAGGCCCTTCATTCCCAGCACTGCATAAGCCTCATGTAGAGGCACCCACCTATAATCATAGCACTTAGGAGATAGAGGTAGGAATATCATAAGTTCAAGGTCATTCTCAACTACAGGAAAGTTCACAGGTAGCCTGTGCTACATGTCGCCCTGTCTCAAAAGAAAAGAGAAAAGCAGGCTGATGTTCAAGGACACTTTATCTTCACACTCAAAAAGCTCTTGCTTCACTTTCCTTAGTCCAGCATCATCACCACTCCCCCAAAGAAATTCTAGATCTCTAATTAAATGAAATATGTTTTGCAGTTTGGAATTGTATTGCAAAAATGGATCATAAAAGTAACTCTGTTGGCAAGTTAATCGTGTCAGTACTTAGAATGGGATGCTGCTCGATGATATAGCAACCTTTGTAGTGGGTCTCATGCCTGTTTGATTCAGTCACTTCATATTTGCTTTCTTTCTCAGGTCATCCGTATTTCATTGGTGTCCAGTTCCATCCTGAGTTTTCCTCTAGGCCAATGAAGCCTTCCCCTCCGTACCTGGGGCTCTTACTTGCAGCAACGGGGAATCTGAATGCCCATCTGCAGCAGATGAACAAGCTTCCATATAGGTAACCAGCGCAATGCTCCCAGCAGTAGGCCAAGACGTGTGCTTACTAACATGTTAGCTTTTCAAAAAAAAAATTAGTATTGTTATGGAATTTAAGTTTTGAAAAAAAGTATGCCGTCAAGCCTCTCATTTTTCTGCATTCTACCTTTGGTATCATACCTAAAGTTTTTCCTGTGGAAAGATCTTATAAATCATAACTCCAATATTTTCTTCTAGCACTTTCATAGTTTAATATTCAACAGTGTATTTGGACTCCATTTTCAGTTAAGTGTGTAAAGTATGGGATCTGATTTCTTTGTCTTCCCTGAGAGTTACGTAAATTAGTTTTTATTTCATGAATTTCAGTTTAGTTCAATTGATGATCCCTTATACCTAAACTTTTGCTATTCTTTTCATTATCATAGCATTAATGGAAATCAAGATTATATCTACCTTACTTAACATTATCGTTTAAAAAATTTAAGGCTATATTTTGCTGACTATAGTGGTGTACACCTGTATTCCCAGTATTTGAGAAGCTGAGGAGGATCATGGATTCCAGGCCTACCTGATGTACAGGGCAAGATATCATGTCTTTTGTTTTGTTTTTAGAGACAAGGTCTCTCATAGCCTAGGCTAGTCTCAAACTTGCTATGTAGCCAAGGATGATCTTGAACTCTGGGTCCTCCTGCCTCTAACTTCTGAGTGTTAGGGTTACAGATATATGTTTCCACAGTTAGCTGACCTAGACATGGAACCAAGAGATTCATGTGTGCTAGGCAAGTTTTCTTTTTTTTTCTTTTCTTTTCTTTCTTTCTTTCTTTCTTTCTTTCTTTCTTTCTTTCTTTCTTTCTTTGTTTCTTTCTTTTTTTTTAAAAAAAAGATGTATTTATTGGTATATGTAAGTACACTGTAGCTGTCTTCACACACACCAGAAGAGGGCATCAGATCTCATTATGGATGGTTGTGAGCCACCAGGTGTTTGCTGGGATTTGAACTCAGGACCTTCAGAAGAGCAGTCAGTGCCCTTTACCGCTGAGCCATCTCTCCAGCCCCTAGGCAAGTTTTCTTATCTATTAAACTATGAATCTCCAGCCTAAGACAAGAACAAAAACCAAAACAAGATACAGGGGAGGAGGGAAGGTATTGCTCTGGTCTCCTAACTTCACAGGTGAGCAGCATAGTAATTGTTAGGATCAAGGTAATGTCATAATTTTCACTAAGATTTCATCACATTTAAATAATAATTTGGATATGATTTATATCTGTATATTCCATCTAAGAATATTGTATGCATTATACATAGAAAGTTTAGAAGTGGAAGGAACTACCTAGACTATTCCAGACTCAGGAAGGATGATTGATCATCATAGTGATGCTATTTGTTGCTTAGACTCTCACTCTTGTAAACAACCATTGCAGGATTTCTGTTGAGATCAGGTAGCATTGGTACAAGGGCTGTCTGTGAGCTTGTGTTGCATAAGCCTTCTTTTAAAAAAAAACAATTTTAATTTTATTTTATGTATATTGGTGTGAGGGTGTCAGATCCTCTGGAACTAGAGTTATAGACTGTTGTGAGCTGCCATGTGGGTGCTGAGAAATGAACTCTGGTCCTCTGGAAGAGCAGCTAGTGCCCTTGACCACTGAGCCATTTCTTCAGTCCCCTCAAGCCTTCTTCCAGTGAGTGGCATTATTGTTCAGAAAAGCTCACAACTCTAGTACTTTTCTTTTCTGTGGGTTCATATGGGAGCAGCTTTCCATGGCTCACATGCCTGCTGCCTTACCAAATTGATAATCATTCCTTGCTGTCTTTAACCAGGGCAGTGGCTTTCCAACTTTGTCTGAGGAACAGGCTAAGGGGACTTCCAGATTCTTCCTTGCTTCAGCAGTGGTCTCCAAATACAGCTTGTGTGCTGTTGTTCTGCACAAGAGATTTCATGCATGGGAACATTCCTGGGTTCTCAGGCTGGAATATGATATGTGCAGATTGAAAATTCCAGTGTGGAATTCCAAACCACACATGTGCTGTGACATTTTATGGCTATCTTATGTTCTCTATTATTTCAGACTCTCATGTAGGAAAAGAGGGAACAATGGAGCAAGTTAGTTGATTGAAAGGAATTATACCCTCATAAGTAATTGGCTGTTTGCAGGCATCAGCTAACAAGTGAACGCTGTGTGGTTTGTGTGGTCTAGCTGTCCTTCTACCCACCTGTTATAGGAGGACTCTTGATTCCTGCATGGAGGCTGGGCGTTTCTGAGTGAAGCTCGTTAAGAGATGAGCACTTGCCTGAAACTCCTGAGCCAGATACAGTGTTGGAGAGAAGAAAAGCCTTCGTAATGGCACTCATTGCAATTTCAGCCATCCTGTAGGCCTCTTATGGATCTTCACGAATCACAGTGCTTCTGGACAGGCAGCACCCCATTTATCCTTGTCTGTCTGTCTGTCTAGCACACAGGATGCTCTCCACTAAAGTGGTAGGTGCAGGCAACAGAGCAAGATGGTCTAAACCTGATAGGCTGCAGGGATCTCAAGAATGGCGACTACTGACAGGTGTGGGTGGTTGCATATACTTATAAATCCCAGCACTGCGGAGACTAGAGGATTACTGACCATTCAGTGTTGCTCTAGTCTTCACTGTTGATTCTGAGCCAGCCAGGGCTACATATCAAGACCCTGCCTCAATAAAGCAAAATAACCCTCCAAACAGTCTAGGAAGTGCAGCTCAGTTGTGGAATGTTTGCTCAGCCTGAGGTTTGATCTCTAGCACCATATAAACCAGGCATGATGATGCATGCCTATAATCCCAGCACTTTGGAAGTGGAACCAAGAGGGTCAGAAGTTCAAGGTCATCAAGGCTAGCCTGGGCTTCTCAAAATCTTGTCTTAAACAAACAAACAAACAAGCTAACTAACCCAACCCTCCACAAACAACAAATGAATTTCCTAAAACACAGGAATGGTGACTGATAATGCCATGACAGACAGCAGGGTTACCATGACTGTTGGCCTCAGCTGTTCCCTGGCACCACTGCAGCATTACTGAGTTTTTTTTTTAAGATTTATTTATTATTATACATAATAAGTACACTGTAGCTTTCTTCAGATTCGCCAGAAGAGGGTGTCAGATCATTATGGGATTACGGGTGGTTGTGAGCCACCATGTGGTTGCTGGGATTTGAACTCAGGACCTTCTGAAAAGCAGTCAGTGCTCTTAAACACTGAGCCATCTCGACAACCCCATTACTGAGTTAATGAAAGGCAGGTGACTGCTTTGTTGGCCACTCTGATATTAGCTGACTTAGAGCTCTTAGAAATGTTTCTTTCAAACATGGTAACTATTTGTTATCAGCTTGAACATGAATGGTGGAAGAATGACTTCCTTCCCCTGAATTTGTCTCTGATGATGCTCAACCCTGTGGCACTTGGGCAGCCTGTGTCTTCAAGGTGCAAAGTCTTTGACTTTACTAAGAACACCTGATCTATAACTGCTGCATTCTGTCCAGTGGAGAATATTTACCATTCAGCACTTGGGAATTATAGTAAGAATATTATTAGGGGATTTAGAGCTGGTGAACTAAATTGTCAGCTACTTGGTTATCTCTGCCAAATGGCAGCAGTTCTAAAGGACTGTTTTCTCCTAGTTTTAGGCTTACAGTAGTTGGTTCAAGGGTGTAATCATTCTAGGGTAGTATTTTTTTATTTTTTGTTTTTCGAGACAGGGTTTCTCTGTGTAGCCCTGGCTGTCCTGGAACTCACTTTGTAGACCAGGCTGGCCTCGAACTCAGAAATCCACCTGCCTCTGCCTCCCCCCCCCCCCCAGTGCTGGGATTAAAGGCGTGCACCACCATGCCCGGCTCGGTAGTATTGTTTTTTAAGTTNTTTTTTTTTTCTTTAACAAATTGTTGAAAAGTACATCCAAAATCAGGCCAGGGAAATAACTTAGTGAGAAAAGATGCTTGCTGTCTTTACCTGACAATCCGAGTTTGGACCCCAGGACCCATCTGGTGGAAGGAGAGAAATGACTCCCACAAATTGTCCTCTGACAGCCACACATGCACCCTCCTCCAAAAATGTAATTTAACAGTACATGCATGGTAGGACATATTTTTAATCCAAGCATTCAACAGGTAGAGGAAGGCACAGCTCTGACTTGAAGTCTTCCTGTGTCTGCTATTGAGTTCAGGCCAACCAGGGCTACATAGTGAGACTCTATCTCAAAAAAAGGGGGGGAGGAGGAGGGAGAGGAGGAGGGGGAGAGAGAGGAAGAAGAGGAGGAAAGAAAGGAAAACAAGGAAGAAAGAAAACCAACACCTGGAGGTGTAGTGGTTCACACCTATAATCCTAGCACTTATGAGGTTGAGGTAGGTGAGTCAGCATGGGTTTGAGGCCAGCCTGAGCTAATTGTTTTGAAATACAAAACAAAAAAAAATCTCAAACTAAGAGCCTTGTTTTGCGGGTCCCACTTAAGAATACCCACATTCTCAGTAATTCTTGAGTCAGAATCAGAATGTAGTTGTATTCACAGCTAGTATTGATTTATGACAGTGACACCGTGTGCATATACAGAGGAATCAGTCAGGGACAAGATGGAAGCAGAGTTTGTACAAGGCCATTTGTAGGTTTCCTGGGTTCCCTTAATCTCTTCTGTGATATCATCGAGTGCACCCTCATTCCAGCATGTGTGTGTGTGTGTGTGTGTGTGTGTGTGTGTGTGTGTGTGTGTGTGGTATTTCTGCCCGTAGAATTTCATTTTAAACTTGGAATTGAGATGTTTCTACTAAGGGCTGGTCACTCAGATATTCTCTGCCTAATATCTATCAAAATTCTAGACTCCCAGAAGGAAAGAAGTGGTCATCATAAATCACATTATACAAACAATGTAGACTGCCCCTACCAAAAGCAACCTGATTCAAGTTAGTAGCAGAGAATTCATTCTGAAAGCCAACAGCTACAGACTGACCCTATAAGCCTTTTGAAAGATGGCAGCTTCCAGGTTAATTCTTTTTGGGTATCCTCTCTACGTTCCTGGAAGAAGATTTCCTTCTTGATATCTGTAAGGACATTGTGGAATGATGGTCAAAAATGTCACCATTAAAGTGGAAAATAAAAGATGATGTGTAGGCCATTGTCACTTTGATTGATTGATTTGGTGAAGCCCAGGTGGTTTCGGAAGATAGGCAGAGGGAAGCCACCCTGCTGGCTCAGTATGCTGATGTGACAGATGAAGAGGATGAAGCAGATGAGAAAAATGATTCAGGTGCTTCAACAACAAACCGGTTCTGACAAATGTCTCTTCTGAAACACAAATGTGGAAGATGTTCTCAATGCTGAGAAACTGGAGGGAGACTCACTTTGGGGTATATCCCAAAGGAAAAAGGAACAGGACAAGATGCAGAGGAAGAAGGACAAACTAGCCAATCAGGAACGCAAGGAGAAGGAAAAGAAAAGGCATAGAGAAGGGAAAGATAGCCATGACCTTGGACTCACTCCGCCCCTTCCACCCCTGAATTGATTGTGTGTCTGTGAATTTAAGAGAACTGAGACTAATGTATTTACCAGATTTTCCTAAGGCTTTCTTGTTTACATGTTCAAAAGGAAAATCACAGTCACTTGAAACTAAAATGTGCCATGCTTTGGTGGTGTGGGCAATCAATTATAGTTAGCATCTTTTGCAAAGATCTGGAGTTAGGGTAACCTTTCTATTTTAGTACTGAAATACTGTGCTCTTCTGGCTGGCTGCTTCAAAAGGCCTCCCCTCACTTTGTATAATTAGCCAGATCCACAAAGCTAACATCTTGAAGGGAGCATGACCATTCCTTCTGAGATAAGAAGCCATGCAAATTGCTTCTGAGGTAATATCTGCCCCAGAATGCAGTGGGCTTTTGTTTTGAAGCAGGGTTTCATTCTAGAGTCCAGGCTGGCCTGGGACTTGTTGCAGTGTCCTTGTCTCAGCTTTAGAATTATGGGGATAAAGCACAGCACGTGGCTTGTGGCGACAGTATTTTATGGCTGAGCTATCTAATGAAGAGCCCCACCAAGATCCAGATTTTATAGGACATCAAACTAGGGAAGTGGAAGACATTATTTGGAATGAGATAGATCTAAGAATATTTTTTTAATGTGTCGACTTGGGCTCAGGCTGTAGTTATGTTGTGTGCTTGTTTGGCATTTACAAGGCTTTGGGATTGAGCACCAGTATTGAAGAAATAAAAAAAAAATCCATGGGAGAAATACGTATCTTTAAAATAGAGAGCTATGTATTTTTTATATCCTCTGTGACTTCAAGAAGGATGTGTCAGTTTGGGGTATAAGGGCATCATTGCTGGCTAGATTAATTTTTTTTTTTGTAATCACGATTTCCCTTGAATCTTCTTGATTTTAATCTTCATTTATCCTGCAGATATGTCCAACCTTTTGACATTGTGACAGGACTTTTTTAAAAGCTGGCAAAAATCATGTTTTAAAAGTACATTTATGATTTCTATTAGGCTGAATTTACAGCTCTCTTCGACCAAGGTTGGACATGCCTACAATATGAGTATTAAAACTTAATAATTGCTGATTTAGAGAAACTGAAGGAATTACTCTTTTAGAGAAAAACACTGGAAATTTTGCTAACACAGATACTTTCAAGTATATAGAGTTGGGGGTTAGCAAACTTAACGAGCAAATGGCAAGCTGCGAGAGTCAAGGGTAAGCAGAAACTCTGCAGGTCTACTTTCTGTCCCAGCAGCGTCCAGATGTAAATAAAGTACTCCTTTACTTGACTTTGGGCATCAGTTATCAAAAGCCCCAAGAGAACAATTTCTCTGATAAGATACAGTAGATACTTTATACCAAGGCTTAGAAGACTACCGTTCACAAGCCAAGTTTGGCCCAGCCTTTTTTTGTATGGGGCAATCTAAGATGATTTTTTAAAAAATATTTTTAAAAGATGATAATATAAAGACATTCACGATTGAGAGATGCAGTCTGTAAAATCTAATATTTAAATCTAGTATTTGGAGGAAGTTTGCTAATTTGTTTTTGTATCATTAGCTGCCTTTGTGCAGAAGAAGAAAAATCATGGTTAAGGAAAAGAGATATGCTGCCTCTTTGTCCTACAAATACAGCGTTGCAAAACTAACTGCTCATTTTAAAAATAGACTTGATTTAAGCCAGAAAAAAAAGAGGAGAAAACTGGGCTCTTAAGACAATTGAATAACATTTTATTTTGGGTTTGGGACCTTGGAGCATGTCTCCAAACAACATTTACTATGTTTTGTACAGAGAAATCATCTTTTCATAGTAAAACAAGAGGCAGGGCGGTATTAAAAAATAATAGAGAAGGTACTTGTGGATGCACCTTATTCGTTTGACTGTTGCAGACCAAACTCAAAAGTCAGAACTGCTTCCTAATTAAAAGGGTTCTTAAAGGGAGTGTGTTACCGAATTCTGGCTCTTCTGTTTCCGTATTCCCTCTAGACTGGACTCCTAGTGCAGTAACTTCATTGTCTTCTTCACATTTGCCCTTGCTACTTCATTATTTTTTGAGTGATGCTGAGAATTGAATCCAGCCAGGGCTCTATAAATTCCTTCCCCCCTTGGGATCCATCCCCAGCTTACCATGACACCTTAATCTTTGAATCCTGGAAGCAGTCAGCCAGAGCAGGAACCCATCTCATTTTATATTGTCTCTTTCTTTCTAAATCACATGCTGATTTCTAACCTGAGAAGAGTTACTTTCCTGTTGACTTCTAGATATAATATTACAAAAAATGGGGGGGGGAGGGAGATACACATGTAAGCTCAACAACCTAATTCAATCACTGTATTCATACTATCTTTTAGCTTTGTAGGAAGGTCTAATGTATACCAGACTAGCCTCTAACTCAATATGTAGCTGAATATTGCCTTGAATTCTTCCCTCTAACTCTCTGGTGCTGAGATTGCAGGCTTATACTACCATACTTGCTAAGTGGTGCTGAGGATTGAACCCAAGGCTCTGCCCATGCTAGGCAAGCGTTGTATCATGCTACAAGGAAATGTCTCTGAGCTTTCAGACCCTAAGCTCTAACGTAGGGTCTTGCTGAATTCGAACCCAAGTCTTTGTTACTCAATGCCCGTGACCTCATCTTTCTCTGCACTAGTTTCTTTATAAAAACTTTCTGTGGAGCCAGGCAGGTAGTTCTCTGTGAGTTCAAGGCCAGCCAGGGATACACAGGGATACACCTTGTCTCAAAAAGGGGGACTGGAAGCTGTGGATTAATGAGGCCTGGACTATACCCAAACAATACACACTACATACAGTCTACCCACACAAGATAAAATTTTTTAGTTTATATGGTAGTAATGAAAATTAAGTTTCCCATTGTACATAAATCATTTAGCATAATGCTTGGTGTATGATAGGAACTTAAATGTTGTTGATGATGATGGTGGTGGTGATGATATCAATGTTATTAATTTTAACCTTAGTTCTAGTCACGTTCACCTTTTATCTAGTGTGAATCCTCCTGCTTGGACTTTCTGCCTCTAGTTTTTCTCTTCTTAATTCTTCTAATCCATCTTCTGCCATTAGAATACTCTTCTCACATGACTTTGGAGCTCAAAACCTTCAGTGGCTTACCTTGGCTTATGGGATAAAATGCACATAAATCCATATAGAACACCTTGAACTCTCAAAAACTCTCCGGGGAGGTTTAATGCCTTTACCCTCTGGCTACTGGTAAGTATTCTGGGCTTGCTTAGTGAGAAGGAATACCGATCTATATCCTATTAGGATGTCAGCTCATGGGGTTGTGAAGGTGGGCTTGGGGCTTAGGGGCCACTGTACTTAGCACTCTGTTGTCTTAGCACTCTGCCTTGGTCCCTCTAAGCCTTCGAGTTTAAGGCATGCCTGCCTCACTTTGCCTGCTCTGAACCAGAGTCGGATGCACTCCCCTTCATCAGTGTGATGTTCGGTTTCCAGTACTCTCTGAACTTTATGCTATGGGGGTGATTTTGTTGGCAGAGTTGATGCTTTTGGATCTGCCATTCATAGGAGAGTTGTGTCCAAGTTGTCATTGCCTATCCTTAGGGCTGCTGTGAAGAGTAATAGGCATGAGGTGTGGTACCCTTTATCAAAAGACTGGATGCCCTTTGTCTTAGTCAGGGTTTCTATTTCTGCACAAACGTCATGACTAAGAAGCAAGTTAGGGAGGAAAGGGTTTATTCAGCTTACATTTCCATACTGCTGTTGATCACCAAAGGATGCAGGACTGGAACTCAAGCAGGTCAGAAAGCAGGAGCTGATGCAGAGGCCATGGAGGGATGTTCTTTCTGGCTTGCTTCCCCTGGCTTGCTCAGCTTGCTTTCTTATAGAACCCAAGACTACCAGCCCAGAGATGGTCCCACCCACAAGGGGCCCTCCCCGCTTGATCACTAATTGAGAAAATGCCTTGCAGCTGGATCTCATGGAGGCGTTTCCCCAACTGAAGCTCCTTTCTCTGTGATAATTCCAGCCTGTGTCAAGTTGACACACAAAACAAGCCAGTACACCTTTTATTGGTACTCTCCTTTGTTATATTTCAAGCAAAAGGGAATTGGGAAAGAAAGCCCAACCTCTTTTGTTGTTGTTGTTTTGTACAGTTCTTTTCAACATCTTTTCACCTCCCATCCCCACCCCTGTGATAGTTTTGAATCCAACCCATACCTTGAGGGTTTCTTTCCTCCCAGGTAATTTATTGTTAATAAGTCACACCTGAGTACTCCTTTAGGGGATTATGCATTGGTTAAAAGGTGCATTTTATAGATTGTGCTTCACAGTGGCATTGATAATATGGTCGTCAGTCAGGGATGGAGTTCATAGTGATACAGAGTATTGTGCTTTTAAAGCCCTGCCTGGGTTATAGTCTCTTGTTTACTATGAGATGCAAAGCTCATTTAGAGCATACTAAGTTTTTATTCCCCTGCTCTTGTGTTTTATGGCTTCCAGGGGCCTTTCGAGAAAGAAGGAAGTATAGCAGCAACAATGCCTTGGGGAAAACTGGGCATGGCTGTGTGTTTGGAAAAGACACTTTTTCACATGAAATGGATTTTGATACCAAGTATTATAGGAGTGAAAACATGTTGGGAGTCCTAACTATGCCATGAAACTCATCTTTAAATTCCATTCACCTCGTTCTATTACTAGAGAAGACGTGATTTAATGGTTGCTTCAGAGTAACATAAAAAGGTAGAATATATGGAGCACCACCACACCCTTTCCCTAGTGTCTTGGGATGTTTTCATATACTGGCAGTTATTAGGAGTCAGAAGTTGTTGACAGACAGGCTTGCCATTTGTTTTAAATCAATACTATAGACTAAAAACTTTCTCAAATGACAGAAGTGCTTTGTCAGCTGGTGGAGGGCTTGCCTAGTATGGATGAAGCCCTGGTTTCTATCCCCTGCACCACAGAAACCAGGTTTGGTATATCACATCTGCAGTCTAGCACTTAGGAGCTGGACAGGAGGATCAGAAATTCGAGGTCATCCTTGACTATGTGGTTGGTTTGAGACCAGCATGAGCTACAAAAAAATTGTCTCAAAAACAAGTAAACATGGAGACCATTGTGGTCAAGCCTTGAAAGTCAAAGTAGTGTCTCCTAGGATAGCAATTCCCACCTATATTGAAACTGGTGGGTTGTATTTTGCCACTGTGAGAACCCAGGCCTGAAGCAGAGAGGGCTATGATCAGGGCACCCCGTCTTTGTGCCACTTGGAGGAGGAAGGCAGCCCTCCTGCTTTCAAGTTACCCAGGCTCCCCTCCCCTGTTCTCTCACATAGCCTACTTCATGTATGTCCTGGCTCCTTGCCTTGGTCAAGTATTATAGATTACATTCGAACAAAGCCTGCTTTTTCTTGATGCAAGACCTTCCACTCCCTTGGAAGCCTTTAAAAGATTCCTTGCTCTGGTGATGGAACTGAAGCGTCTTACTTCAGATCCCCAGCAAAATGTCTTGAATAAAAGATGGTTTGACTCAGCCCTGCCCACCTCTCAAACTTCTTTTCTTTCTCCTTGAACCAAACAATTAGTAAAAGCAATAAACTACTTTTTTTAAAAAGGGAGTTTTGGGAGACATGCTCATGAGAGATATTTGCTATGATTTCAATTAACCATACATAGTAAGGCCCTTCAAACACTTTTTGAGGATAATAATGACAATCACAGCTACCACAGTGATTGTAGAAATCATTTAGAAATCATGTATTAGTTTTTAAAAGTTTACTTAATACATTTTTATTTTGCATGTGTGCGTGCATGTCTTGAGAGGGCAACTTTCAGGAGTCAGCCCTCTTCCTTTCACCAACGGGTTCTTTGGATCGAACTCAGGTCCTCAAGGCTTGGCGACATGCATCTTTCCCTGCTGAGCCATCTGGCTGGCCCCATTAGTTTCAAATCAATACTGTCCATTAAAACTTTCTCAAATGATGGAAATGTTCAATAATCTGCCCTATTTAAAAATGGCAGTCATTAAGCACACATGGCTGTAAAGCACTTGAAGTGAAGCTACGAGTACAAGGAAGGAAGGGAATCTTTAATTCCACTCCATTCAAATTGTTTTAATTTAATTTGAGTACTGCGGCTTGTACTTATATTGGACAGTTTTAAAACTTTGCCTTCCTTAAAGGTAACAAGAGATACACATGTCTGTTTTGTGACACTTATACGCAAGACCCTGGTATTTAGCTTGGTATAGTGCTGGCTTTTACTACCATTCTCAAGAGGCTGAGGCAGAAGGATGGTGAGTTTGAGGCTTTGTGAACTACACTGGGAAATCGTTTCGCATAGACAACAAAAGACTCTAATACGTGCGTCTGTGTGTTATTCAAAAAGATAGGCTACTCTTAAAATTGAGCCAATATATCTTTAAGTGAAATATACCTATGTGCATATCTAGGTTATGACTGACTCTTTACGTTAGTTTTGTGGGAAACAAAAATAATCCCCTAAATTATACAGGGCCCAGAGTGTCGCTCATGCTTTCTAGTTTGTTGCAGGAGCCAGTGTTGTTTTCTGTTTATCCGATGACCCACATTTTATTCCTAGCACATGTTTTTCTGCCTCCAGATGAATGCTCTAAATCAACAAGTTCAGCAGTAATGCCTATTCTGATTTTGTTCTTGAGTGTCATAGTTTATTGTCCTACCTACTCTCAGAACACTTAGGGGGAAAACTATTAACCTCAGCGATGAATAAACTCAAGCTGAGTCTCAATTTGCTTGACTTGGGTTGTTCCATTTTAATACACTGGCAGTCTGGGAAAGACAACTGTCAGCTAGGAAATGAAAGCTGGTGGGTTAGAGTTGACCCATCCAAGGCCAGTGCTAGGGAATCATCCTTGGTCCAGGAAATAATTTTTTCTTAAATTAATAATAATGTTAAACATTATTTCTATGAAATAATTCATATGCCTAATGGTTTGTTCTTATTTTCTACATTTCCATAATCTTGAGAGGAAGTCATAGGAACATGGAACCTTCACGAATAGTAAAAGTTTATTTTTATATAGTTTTTCAGACCAGGTTTATACATCTCTGGCCAATTTCTCATGAGTTGTAGTGTATTTCTTAGGTTTTTTTAATTAGTCAATTACTTTTGAGGTAGGCTCTCACTGTGGAGCCTGCAATATCATGGAACTCACTTTAGAGTCCAGGCTGGCCTCAAATTCATGGCATATCTTCCTTTCTCAGCCATGTGAGTGCTGAGACTACAGGCATGGTGCGAAGGATCGAAGGCAATCACTCTATTAACAGCTACATCCCCAGCCTCTGGGTCAATTTAAAAAACAAACAAAGAAATAGAACAAGCTTTTACTCATTATAGAGCAGTGCATGTGCTTTCCCCTAACTAAAAAGTATAGCTAGGAGATGTTTAACTTTAGTAATAATAAGATTAAGTTGTTTTATAGCTTTAGCTAACATATATTCTATTTTTGACTAATTCTTAATCTTTTACTCTCTGCTTTCCTTGATTACCCAAAGGTGGGAAGAGAAAGACCACAGGCTCAAACCATCATGGTCAAATTAATTAAAGCAAGCAATTAATTAAAGCAAGCTTTTTTATTTATGTACATGAGCTGCCTCTCCCTAAGGTGAGGTTTGAGAGGTCAGCATTGGATATGAGGAAGACAAGACTTTTATTTTGTAGCTTAGGGTTAGGAGGTTTTCAAATGGTGGATTTGGCAGGCAAAATAGGTGGGGTTACAGGAGCAGAACATAAGGATAACAGTTTAGCCCCTCCTGAAACAAAGACATGGTCTCAAGGTGGGCAGAACAAGGTAGTTACAGGTGGTCATCTAACCCTTTGAAACAAAGGCAGGGCTGCAAGATGGTTATCAACAACTTTACGAAACAAAGACATGATCGCCATTCCTGGAACAGGCAGGCAGAACCTTTTGTAGTTAAGGTTACAGGTGGGGTACAGCCTAATCCTTCAGAAACAGAGGTTTAATCATAAACAGGAGTGAACCTAGTTTGTATTCACTATCTGATGACTTTTAAGCCTAGATGGAGACAGGCTGGTTCTTCACTGCCTCCCTACCTCTGCTATTTTGTCAGAAAGTCAAGAGAGTGAATAAACAAAAGAGAAACTTTGATGATTCAGTGGATCTGTCTGTTGATAACTACTCAGTATGTATAGAGTAGGACTGTTGTTTTCTAGCCTGTATCTGTAGACCTTCTCTGGTAGCTTCCCTCTTGTAAAAGAACAAAAATGAAATTTCACCAGTTAATGAATTCATAATTTTATTGCTACCAGGTGAGCAGGTGCTTGGCCAAAGTTAGGGATGGGTCAGGCATGGAAGGGTTGCTGTTAATGTAATTGCTATAGATTACTTGACTTATAGTAAAGTTTGTTGACTTGCTGGGTTATTTGAAACTGAATAAGGAGAAACCCAAACAGAGCCCATGGCTCAGAGCAAAACTTCAATTGCAGAGCTAACTTACAGAGATGATGTATGGATCTGTCCTTTTGAAAAACAAAAAACAAAAAACTATGCGTGACTGACGGTAACCCAAACATCTCATATATTTCTTACCTTAAATTGATATATTATGCAGATTGTTTTTCAAACTCCCAGACATGAGGAATGTGAAAATGGAAAATGTCGATGATTCTGACTATAAATCATAGTAATGCTGTGATCCAAAGTGGTTAGGGTTTCAAGGTTGGTTTAGAGAGTAGTTTACCATGTGTGTGTGGACTGCTAGATGTTTCCTGGGTCTTGAGATAGCATGCTTGTCTTCTGCCTAATTAGTGCCAACTTTAAGCTCTGTGGAATATGTCGGCAGAAATGACCAATTTTTTTTCCACAGTGAGACTTCAGTGATGTTAAGTGCTGATGTTAAGCATAGTACCTGTATATTGGGAGGAACTGTGGTTCTTAAACACTGAAAAGAAACTCAACAGCTCTACAACCCCATCATTGCCTTTGACTAGGGAGCAGGAGTATACAGTTGTGTTTACCATTGTCCAGTTCTTTCTTGTCGCTGATGGCGGGTGGGGAAGCAATCTCTGCCTTTATTCAGGTAAAGCTTCCGGTTGAGGCTTCCATTACAAAAGAGATTCGTAATAGAAATGCATGACATAGTCAAGTCTGGTGGAACAGCATCCCAGTTGCTTCGAGAAGGTGAGACAGGAAAAGTGAAAGTTCAAGTCCAGTCTGGGCAGACTGAATTTCTTTCTTTCTGAAAAGAAAATAAAAATAATAAACAAGAGGGTTGGGAAGAGTGTGATTTATGCCTGTACTCCCAGAACCTAGGAGGTAGAGGTGAGTCTGGGCTACCAGAGTGTAGAAGACCTTGCTTCAAATAAAGCAAATAAGGCAGGGATGTAGTTCAACAATAAAATACTTGCCTACCATAGGCAAGGTTCTGCTTTCCATCCCCAGTACCAATTCCCCAAATACACATCTATTATATATATATATATATATATATATATATATATATATATATATATATATATATATGGTACAGGAGTCTTTTCAGGAAATAAAGACCCAAACAGAGAAACCTTAGTTTGTTCTTTCTTTTGTTAATCATGCAAGTCAAGAATAAGACCACTACCACAATTTTGAGCCAAATTTGAAGCAAGCTTTAATTAAATACTGTGCAGGAGGACGGGCTCTGGCCAGGACCACTTTGGGGTTCCCAGGAAACGGAAATAAGTCACATTTTGCAGGGGCTTAAAACGACAAAATCCACAATTCATTACATTTCCCATCAGGCCAAATCAGTGACAAGCATACATCCTGAAATATTTTCTGCCTATGTACCTCCTGTCTACATCTAATCAGGGGCAAGCATACATCCTGATGTATTTCCTGTCATGTACTTCCCAACCACATGTGATCAAGCACATAAGCATATCCGGAGCAGATGGGTCAGACAAACTTGTTGGAGTAGTAGTCTCCTGCAATTCAGGAGATATCTGTTTTTGGGCTTACTGGTTAGAGGCATTTTTGATTCATGGATCTCTTAGGCACAGTAATTAAAACCTAAAATGTAACTTTGGCTTTCACATTGTCTTTCTCCTTCCTTCTTCCCTCCCTTCCTCCCTGCCTGCTTCCCTTTCTTTCTTCCTCCCTGCCTCCCTTTCTTTCTTCTTCCCTCCCTCCCTTCATATGTACATCAGAGGACAACTTTATGGAGTTGTTTCTCTGCCTTCACTTTTTATGTGGCCTCTGGAGACTGAACTCAGGTCCTTAGGCCTGCACAGCAAGTACTTTCCCTGCTGAGTTATCCTGCTGACCTCTTTAGTGTTTTCTGTTAAATGATATCTGATGAACAGCAGGAGAGGTATGGAGAAATATAAATAGACAAACAGGATGTGATGTCAGGATAATTAGCTGGGAGAACTCAGCAAAGCTGGCTTATTTAGCTGCTTTTGCGTCTTCAGAGATACCTTCCCTGTTTAGGGAGGCATCTTTCATTTTAGGGTCTCACGATCTGCTTCATCGGAAGGACAGAGTACCTGTTTTAGGTCAGAAGATCAGATGAAAGCCCAAGAGACATTAACGTATGCTATTGTTATGGGGAGCTCACCAGAGAAGACCACTCAGACACAGTTTATAGCCAACTGAAAGTCTTTATTCCAGCTTCTGGGACTACTGTCAACTATTCAGGACCCAAGTGTAGCCCAGAGATTTTAGAGTAAGAAACTTTGGAAAACCAAACTCACATCCTGTTATCTTGCTGGGCAGCTGCAGGGGAAGGTTTTGTACAAGTAAACAGTTTAACCAAAACTAAGATAAGCAGTTATGTATGGTAGGGGAGGTTTACACAAGCAGGTAGCTGTTTAACAGAAGCCAAGACAAATCCTGGCCTAGGGTTCCTAGAATAGAGTTGGGTAATTTTCCATGGGAATTTCTATCAAGGAGATCAAATTCTAGTCAAACCTAAAGTGGCCTCATCAAGAAAACAAGATGGAGGAACCTCTGCACTGTCTCGCCCTGCCATCCTCTCTTAGATTCTTTCGCTTTAAAATGTTCACTATGCCAAGGTGTCATATTTTAGAGTAGTATGTCCTGAACCCTCTCATTGCCAAAGAAAATGGTTGTCATTAGAGGAATGAAAAAAAAAATCCAGTACAGAACTAATGAATTAACTCATGACCTCGGGAACAAATTGACTTCAGCAGGAGCAGAATGAAGTGGTACTCAGCTTCAGATAGAATGAGATTTAGCCCCAAGTCTAGACTGACATAAAATAAAGGGATCTATCAACTATGCTTTTCTTTTTCTAAAACCAAACAAACGAACAAACAGACGGAAGGATTCTTCTGGCTGTGGTCTACTGGCTTCTTGCTTTTGGTCCCATGGTGAGGCAGAACATTGTGGTGGGGAGCACATAGTTAAAGAAAACTGTTTACATCATGATGGCTAGGAGGGCTGAAGTCCCATTAGCTCCATAGTGACCTCATTTCCACTTGTCTCATTTCTTTTTTTCAAAAATTGTGTGTGTGTGTGTGTGTGTGTGTGTGTGTGTGTGTGTGTTTGGTGGGCGGTTTGTGGGTGTGTGTGGTATGCATTCAAACACATGTCTACCACAATGCTGAAACACATTCCTACATTTTCTAATGACTTGTGATGAAGGTAGGTGATCACTTTCTCTGAGAAAAGAAGAACCATTGCATGTCATTGGACTCCAAAGTGATCATAGAATATTCCTTAGTATTTTCTCTACATGGATCATAATTATGGAACAGGTTTGGAGCTAAAACTTGAATAATTTCTTGTGGCAGTTTTGACCATCTTGCTGAGTGACTTTTCTCTGTTAATCTAGTGATGTATACAGTGATGTCAGCGATGACAGCTTTCCAGAGGCAAAGCTTGCTGAACTGGATATCAACTGAAGCTCTTTCTTGCCTCAGGAATAGCAGAAGCTACCTAAGAGGGTAAGAATTCATTGTTGGAAAGGTAGAACTGATTCCTAGAATTGGTTCTCTGACTTTCACACACAGACTGTGGCCCAGTTGTGCTTCCTCTGTCTCTCTGTCTCTCTGTCTCTCTGTCTCTCTGTCTCTCTGTCTCTCTGTCTCTCTGTCTCTCTGTCTCTGTCTGTCTCTGTCTGTCTGTCTCTCTCTCTCTCTCTCTCTCTCTCTCTCTCTCTCTCTCTCACACATTTATACACATACATATTAGTAAAAGAAAGAAAAAATAAAATAGGAGGCCAGAGAAATGGCTCAGTAACTTAAAGCACTGGCTGGAGAACCCAGGTTTGATTCCCAGCACCCAAATGGTATAGCTCATGACTATCTACAACTCCAGTTCTAGGCTATCTGATTGATGCCTTCTTGTGGCCTCTGTGGGTACCAGGCACATACATGGCACACAGACATGCATACAGGCAAACACTCATCACATAAAATAAAATAAGTCCTTAAAAAGTTTTAAAAATAAAGCTTAACAGAATAGAAAAACTGTCTTGCTGGATGTGTCATAGGTCACTCATAGCAGAGCAGATTCTCTTGGCTTTGTATAAAGTAAGATAGTACCGGGCTGCAGGGCTGGGTCAGTGGTTAAGAGTACATGTGGATCTTGCAGATAGCCTGGGTTCTTTTCACAGCACCCACATTGCAGTTTACAATGAGCTGTAACTGTAGTTCCAGGGCATCTGATGCTCTCTTCCAACCAATGACAGCAGCAGGCACACTGTGTTGCATATACATACATGCAGTCAAAGCACAGATACACATAAAATAAGTCTGAAAATTAAAATTTAAAGATAGTATTGTTTCTTTGCAAGAAGCGACTAGAGATAGGATTGGTTTTAAAGGGCAGCTTATTTCCTTTGTTACTATATTCTGTATTCTAAGAGAGGACAGCATCATGGGTAGTGTCACTCAGTTTATACTTGGAGACACATGTCACTCTAGACGTTATGGCAGGCCTTGGTTGATATGCAGATATTTAGATGGAACACCTGCTTTTGAACAACTTATCAAGAGCTCACTGCTCTGTTCAGTGGGAGGCAGTTGCACAGTAATAGAATGCTTTTCTGGCTTGCCTGGGGCCCAAGTTCAATTCCCTGAGTTGCAAAGCAAGAACAAAAGAACCACAACGACTTGTGTCACTCTATTGTGAGCTCTCGGTATATTATTCTCTTTATCTGAGGGATAAGTGGAATGACATTATAGATGACGACCTTCAGGAACAAACTAAAATGTTGTAAAGATTAATAGGGATGATTTTAAAGGTGTGTATTATTCACTGTTTGATGTAACTAATACTTGCCTTTTTTTTTTAAGCCTCTGAAGTAATTATACGTAAGATGAAGGAATTGTCTGAAGAAACCACCACACTGTTCCCTAGACATGGGCTGTGAAGATTCAAAGAGAATCTGAAAATGTTTACTTCATGAAACAGAACCAAAGGGATCTTTTTTTTTTTCCCTCCAGAGGCAGCCTGTAGTATTCACACATTTCTATACTTAATTAAACGTAATTCAGCAGCAATCCCGGGGCAGAAAGTGTTTTTGTGTTTTGTCCAGAACATAGTGAGTTCAAAGTGGTAAGCAGGAACTGGGGGAAATTTGCCTTCACAGTATGACATGGGTAAGGTGGCGGGCATGTGTTATAAACAATTTTGGGTTTAAAAATGAGTTGTTCTCTTACCTGGATATGAACCGTAGGTTAATGTGGGAGTTAAGATTATTTCATGTTCTCGTTCTGTTTATTTCCAATATATCCATTTTCTCAAATATGAAATGTAAAGAGGATCTGAAAATTCAGGAATTGGGATAAGTTGGGCCAAGTTCCATCTCTTCAACCCACACAGAGGAGCAAACCAACTCCATAAGTCTTCTGACCCCAGCATGCACACACATAGACACACACTAAAAAACATTAAAAATAAAGCAAAAATTTCCTTTTTAATTCAAATTACTTTTATTATTCTTTTGACAACTTCATACATATATAGAATCATTTTAGTCATTTTAATCTTTTCAAAGCACTTATTTATTTATTATTCATATCCCAGTCGCTGCCCCCTTTTTATTACACTCTCATCCTGTTCTCACTGAAACCCTTCTTCTCAAATAAGTCCCTATTTTATTTTCATGTCTTTTTTATTGTTTTGTCTTTTTCTTATTGAGTCAGCATCTCGCAGCATAGTGCAAACCGACGTGGAACTTATTGTGTAGTCCACTATAGCCTTGACTCGCTGTGATCCTCTGGCCTCAACCACCTATGAGTTAGGATTATAGGTGTGAGCTGTTCTGCTCTGCTCAAGATCAGCATTTTTGTTTGTTTGTTTCTTTTGAGACATGTTTTCTTTACATAGATCTGGCTATCCTGGAACTCACTATGTAGACCAGGCTGGCCTCAAACTCACAAAGTTATGCCAGCCTCTGTTTCTCAGGTGCTGGAGTTAAAGGTGTGTACAAACATGCTTGGCTAACATTTTTTTAAATTGGAAAAAAAATAACAATTTTAAAGTAAATTATGCAGTGGCATTTATTGATAGTGCACAGCTCTCAGTTTTAAGAAATTATTCCAGGAATGACCTCTGTTCCCATCGGCAGTCACTCCGGAGGCAGTCCTCTATGTGTATACCCTGGCAACAGTTACAGCCAGATTGATCAGGGCAACTTGGAAAGAAAAGAAAGCACAGCCCAACCTCTACATGAGCAGACTTGTTCTTTAACCAAAACGACTGAAGGACACCCGTCTCCCCTTGGTAGTGGACACTTGTGGGCACATGGCACAGGAGGGTTGGGGACTTCATAGGACGGAAAAGAAGACTTTGGGCATGGAAGATTCCACCTGCAGGCTCAAAGCTCAGTTCCCCCGAAGGCTCAAAGTGGCAGATAGCAGGGGAGGTTGATATGCTGATCCTCTTATCAGGAGAGTCCTGACTCCTGACCCCCACCCTCAGGATGTTTATCAGTAAAGTCAACTTTCCAGCCCAGAGTTTCTCAGCCCACCGGAGACTTTTTTTTAAAAGGTCATTAACCCTTCTTTCCAGTCCTTGAGGACTGATTAGAAGTAGGGAGTTGACATATTCTGTCATTGGCTGTTTTCTTCAAGAAGGGGGACAACAGGGACAACAGGGACAGGAGGGAGTGTGGATAGGCTCTGTGCCCAGGACCTAAGGGGGCAGGATTGATTTTTTGTAGCAGGAGGAACATTTTTAACTTCATTGGCTATAGTGCATTCTGTGGTTGCCTTCATACACTCCTACAGGATCCTTGGAAAACAGTTAGCTGGGGTGAGGGTGAGGGCATATAGCAAGATGAGACATCAGACTGGGGACCCAGTAGGTGATCTTAGCCAGGGGAGCCATTAGCCCTAATGCTAACCTAGTAATGGCAGTGATTTAATCCAGGAGGAAGTTCTGTGGAAGGTTTAAAAGTTAAGGTAAAACGTTAAGTATGAGGATAATTGGACTTAGGAGGGAAGAAGTGATCAAAGGAAGAACCTGAGTGGGAGGGAACCAAAGGCCCTCCATGGTAGGGGCATTTTTTTAAGGATTACTACTGCTATGATGAAACACCATGATGAAAAACAAGTTGGAGAGGAAAGAGTTTCTTTGGTTTATTCACTGATTCATAGTCCACTGACGGAAGCCAAGGTAAGGACTCCACGGGGAACTTGGAGGAAGGAGCTGATGCAGAGACTAGGAAGAATTGTTATGTGACTTGCTCCTCATAGCTTGCTCAGCCTGCTTTCTTAGAGAAGCCAGGACCACTAGCCCAGGTGGGACACCATCTACAATGGGCTGGGCCCTCCCCATGAATCACTAAGAAAATGGCTAATGGGCTGATCTTTTGGAGGCATTTTGTTTTTCCAATTGAGGTTCCCTCCTCTCAGATGACCCTAGCTTGTATCAAGTTGATAGAAAACTACTCGGCACACTCATCATTGAATCTTTTCTGGCTCCTATGCCTTTGAGCCCTAACCTCTAAGCATTTTTGGTTTGTTACTGTGGAAGCAGCATTGTTCCTGGAGAAGGATGCAGATCCCATCTTCATCAGTGGTCAGGATTCCTAGTCTGCTAGCATTTTGAAGTACTGAAGCAGCCAAAGAAGCGAGCTAGTCCTGAAGGATGTGAAGATGATCTGAAATTGCTTTAAGGTTTCCTGAGAGCTAGCGAGACAGGTTAACTGATGTGCGGAAGCCTCCAGTCTACTGTTTTAGTTCTGAGTCCTGAAAAAAGGGCTCAGAGTGGCAAGAAGAGGGATGAGTTGAATGGCTCATTAGTCCCTCTTTCAGAGGTCACCCGAACTGCTTTTAGGAGGTTGGGTGCACAGAACTCTTAACTGCTTAGAGCTGACAAAGGGGTGATGTAGAAAGGGCAGCTTAATCAAGTGCCTCAGAGGAGGGTCCATCTAAGGGGCCACCGTAAACTTAACAGATGGCAAAGATCCAGAACATATGACAGCCATTTGATGACAACATTTTATCTCAGTTAGAGGAAACTGGGCCTAGAGATTTCAGCAGAAATAGTAGGCATCAGGACCCAGCTTCTCACTGACAGCAGCCTGCCTAACACTTGGCTGATTATCCTTTGAGTCTCTGTTGGGACCTGTAAATCTCAAAGTGTTAGCTCCTTCAGTTAGCATGCTAGTGTGGGAGGCATGTGACTAGGGATGTCTTTATGTCCTCTTACAAGCCAGTAAATGTATCATGCAAAGACTGTATCAAAGTGAAAACAAAACATTAAAATCACAAAATAATACCTTGGAGTCAGATGTTTTTTCCTTGGTCCAGTAGAAAGGAATGTAGTGATTGGCAGAGGGCTCAGTGGGATCATGAAGGGGCTGCCATTTTGACTTGTACCATGTGGCCGCATTACCCAGGATGATGGTGAACATCGCATTTGCCTTTATGATATAAGCAAAGATGGAGACCAAATTATATCATTTCTTCCATCACCAGCCAGGAGGGCAGCAAACCACATGGTTGCTTTCTGCTCAGTGTGAACTTACCCCTATGGTAAAGTGAGTTCATCCCACATGGGTATTCCAAGGACCTATGGAGTCCACCATTTCAGAGATCAATTGTAGATCATCATACCCTTTTCTTTTAAAACATATTAGTTAGGTGGGCTAGTATTGGCTATAGCAGAAGATGGTACCTATAGCCTAGGTAGGTAGGCCCAACATAGTACAACAAAGGGGCAAAGAATTTCATGACCTCAGCTCAAGGAAGCTGAGTCTGCAAGTCGCTGATAGAGTAGCCGGAATCACCACATGATGTTCCTCTCAGAAGGCCAGAAGACAGGGGAGATAAAGGTGCCCTGGAGATGAACTTCCTAAGGAATATTCCAGAATTGGGTGAGGCTTGGGCTGTTTTGCATTTTCTCAGTCACAGGTTCAGAGGGCCAGCCTGACCCGGGCCAGGGGTTTGGAGGACTTTGAGTCTGGAGCAGGAAGGGTAAATTAGCCTCAGAATCAGCTTCTCACTGAACTTAAATAGCACAGGACAATTTGCTAACACAGTTTACTGTGGTTTGCTTTGATAGAAAGGGGGTCTTAATAAGCATCTGACAGAGTTTAGAGAATTAGGTTTAGAAGTCTGAGCAGGTAAAATCTGATGTTCAGAAATGGAGGAATAAAACAAAGGACAGGGCTAAGAAAGGGATTTACAGGTGGTGACTTTAGATCTTCCGCCATTCTGTTTTATGAAATTATTTACATTGCTGAGGATTTGAAAGTTTAAAGTACTAGCCAGTTTGTTACTGGGTCCAGATATCAGTCTACAGGCTTTACTAATGCCTTAGAGCTTAAGAAAAACCAAAAGTGTAGGGATGGATATCTTGGACACCATTTTAGACAACATAAGGGCTTATAAGGCTCTTTCAGATAAGTTGTCACCTACAACTAGAAAGTGGCTAGAAACGAGTCATCAGGGGCTGGAATGAGCACCTCCAATTCCAATGACCTGGAAGCCAAAGGTAAGATGCTGGAAGAATCCCTGGTGTTCAAAATCCCTATGACCTGGAAGGCAAAGCCAGAGTACCCCTAGAGTCTGAACATGTGGACTAAACCTGGACCTTACCTTGGAGTGTGTACTGAATTGTTGTGGTTGAACTGTGAAAGTCTCTGTTCCAGAGATCAGAGGATCCAAGGGAGAGAGCAAGAGAGAAAGGCAGATGAGGGAAGAGACCTAAATTGAGCTTATGTGGCACACCCCAAACCTAGAGGTTTCAAGTTACAACTGGGCCATTAAGAAAGCTCCCTCACCTACCTCAATGGGAGCAGGTCTCAGAAAAGAGATGAAGATGCATAAGGGGAGAGAGGAAAGGAAGCCCAAAGAGAGAGGCAGGGGTGCGGGAGCTCAAAACCCCTTCTGGTTTTTGGCACCAGCTATTACATCAGGATCAATGGAGGTGACTTGGAAATATAAGCACAAAACCCAATTCTACACAAGCAGAATTGTTCCTTAATCAGAGTGGACACTGTGTGCATGTGACACAGAAGGGTTGGGCAGAAAAGAAGACTTTGGGCATGGATGATTCCACCTGCAGGTCAGTCCCCCTGCAGGCTCAAAGTGGCAGATAGCAGGGGAGGTTGGTATGCTGATCCTCTTATCAGGGGAGTCCTGACTCCCCTTCCTCCCCGCTCAGGATGTTTATCAGTAAAGTCAACTTTCCAGTCCAGAGTTCCTCAGCCCATCGGGGACTGTTTTTTTTTTTTTTTTTTTTTAAGGTCATTAGTCCCTCAGCAGCCACGAATCCTCCCTTTTTTTGTATTTTCCTACTCTAATGGTTCACAAGAGTGAAATTGGACGCTGTATGTGAGCCTTTGTGTCTGGTTTCTTTCATTGAACACAAATTTAAATTACCCTCAAATGCCATGCTCCAATGTAATAACTGTTCCTTGAAGTTTTACAGTAACAGAACAGAGAACAGAAAACACCTTCTGATACATAGATGAAAACATCAGGTAGGTAGGTTTCAGCAGAGCAGGGAAGTATCTGCTATAGGCCTGATGACATTTTAGATTGGCGGAAGCTAGGGTTCTGTTTGTACATTCCAAATGGATTTACCTAATAGTCACAAGGATGTTAGGTCATACACAGAGGTAGGTAATGAATGGCTATTTAGGGGGTCCAAAATATCCTGAGATAATTTGGCTATTGACTTGCAACATTCAAGTTTCTTCACAACAATTGAAGTTCAGCCTTGCAAAATGTTCATTGTAGATATGGCTTTCTCTGGGACTTTGGGTAACTTAGCTGTTCATATTAAAGCTTTTTTATGCTAATTTTATTTTTAATTTTAGTTTAGGCTTATTTATTTTTATTTTACGTGTGTAAGTGTTAGCCAGGCAGTGGTGGCGCACGCCTTTAATCCCAGCACTTGGGACGCAGAGGCAGGCAGATTTCTGAATTCTAGGCCAGTGTGGTCTACAGAGTGAGTTCCAGGACAGCCAGGGCTATACAGAGAAACCCTGTCTCAAAAAACCAAAAAACCAAACCAAACCAAACCAAATCAAAACAAAAAACCACCACCACCAACAACGTGTGCAAGTGTTATACCTGGATGTATGTATATATACCATGTGTTTTCAGTTACCTGGGTGGTTGAGACTAACCATATGAATGATGGATCTGAATCCAGGTTCTCTGTAAGAGCTGTTAATCCCAGAGATGCAATGAGAAAGACTGACCCAAATCATCATGGCCAAATTCATTAAAGAAAACAGTTAATTAAAACAAGCTTTTAAAAAATTAACCACTCCATTCATTTACATCTCAAATGATATCCCACTTCCCAGTTACCCTTCCACAACCCCCACCCCACCCTCTCCCCCCTGCTTCTATGAGGGTGTTCCCCCACCCACCCACCCTCTTCCACCCTACCACTCTAGCATTCCCCTACACTGGGGCATCAAACCTCCACAGGACCAAGGGCCTCCCCTCCCATTGATGCCAGATAAGGCCATCCTCTGCTACATATGTATCTGGAGCCATGGATCCCTCCCTGTACACTCCTTGGTTGTTGGTCCAGTCCCTGGGAACACTGGATAGTCCAGCCATCTGACAAGTATATAGACTGCCTCCCCATAATTTGGGATTCAAGAGGTCAGCCTTGGACATGGGGAAAACAAGGTTTGTATAGCTTACAGGTAGGGGGTTTCCACATGAGGTTTTGGTGAGTGAAACAGGCAGGGTTACCGGAGCAGAACATAAGTATTACAAGTTAGTCCTAATGACCTGCTGAAACAAAGACATGGTTGCAAAGTGGGCATAACAAGGGAATCATAACAACAGGTAGTTGTAACAAACCATTTGAAATAAAGGTAGGGTTGTGAGATAGTTATTGACTTTTTGAAACAAAGGGATGGTTGCCATATTCTGGAACAGGCAGTGCAGAACCATTTCAAGTTAAGGTCACACACAGGTGGAGCATAGCCCAATTTTTGAGAAATAGAGGTTTCATCATAAACAGGAATGAATTTAGTTTGTCTTTACTGTAAGGTGGCTTTCAAGCCTATGATGGAGGTAGGCCGGTTCATCACAGCAAGAACTCTTAACTGCTGAGCCATCTCTCTGGTCCCTCACATACTCATTTAAATATTTTAACTTCTTTTTTGGTGGTTTTGTTTTTTGGCTTTTAAGCATTTTCTTTTCAATGCTGTAAGGTGCTACACCATTATTTTGTAAGATGCTACAGAAATCTCAGCTACCCAAGACATGCAAAATGGAAACAAATCTTTGTGGTAAAAAAAATAATATTAAATTGCTTCAGTGTTCCACTTGTGAAAATTATAGCAATAAGACCACTAGAGGCTGTGAATGAAAAGCCCAGGTTAAAAGCGGTAATAGGCCTAGCTGAGAAAGAAGAATTCACTCACAAAGGGGACACTTTAACATCACAAAGGAGTAGGCTGGTTTAAATGGACATTTTCAATTTTAATGATCCTGATTTCTTAAGTCACTTAACAATTGAGTGCTTTTGCTGCCACTAATGAGGCAGTAAATAGGCTCAGAAGGAAGAACACTTAAGAAACAACCAGCCTCTTGGTTGCTGCCTCCCGTGTGTGTGTGTGTGTGTGTGTGTGTGTGTGTGTGTGTGTGTGTGTGTGTGTGTGAGAGAGAGAGAGAGAGAGAGAGAGAGAGAGAGAGAGAGAGAGAGAGAGAGAGGAGATTCCTTCAACTTGGAATCTAGCAAAGAACAGAACAAATACCCAAGTGACCACCATGTCATTGTCCTAGTTTGCTTCCTGTCCTTGTGATGAAACACTGACAAAAAGCAACTTTGGGAGGAAAGAGTGTATTTGCCTTGAAGTTTACCGTCTATCGCTGAGGGAAGCCAAGGCAGAAGCCTGGAGGCAGGAACTGAAGCAAAGACTACTGGAGGGATGCTGTTTACTGGCTTGCTTTCCATGGCTTGCTCATGACTTGTTTTATTCAAACCAGTACTGTCTGCCCAAGGCTGGCACCACCCACAGTGGGTTGTACCCTCTTACATTAATCAGTTACCAAGAAAATGCCTCACAGATATGGATGGCCACAGAGCAGACTGATGGAGGCAATTTCTCAGTTGAGGTTCTCTTCCTAGTTGACTCTAGCTTGTGTGCAGTGGACATAAATTCACCAGCCCACAAGGGAACACCTAGAAAATTACTCTAAATTGCTTACTCAACAAGTTATCTTTTTATTGGCATATAGTCAATGTACACAGTACTGGGTTTTATACAGGTGTGTAATTATTTTGACCATATTTCCACTCTATATTCCCTTAGTCTTCCCTGTAAGGAAAGGTTTCGTTTTGTTTTGTTTCCTAGCAAAGAATTCCTACTGGAATGCATATTTCCTGAACCCATCCCCTGTCCCTGTTACATCAGATTGGGAAGCCAAGCTTCCACCAATGGGATGAGACTCAGTCATCACCTAAGTTAGGGATAAAGGACAGAAAGCATCTTGGCCAAAGTGTGCTTGTTAGGCCGCTGTGGGTTCCGGCACACCCTTTCTCCAAAAAGAATTGCCTTGCCAAGCTACTTGCACCTTGTTCACATGTTCCTTTGCATGACAAAAGGGTTGTTCTCGTTTCTAATGTTCCCTTTCTCTGCCACCGCATCCATTCTCCGTGTTTCCTTACACTTTCTCTTCTACTTTTTTTTTTTTTTTAAAGATTTATTTATTATATGTAAGTACACTGTAGCTGTCTTCAGACACTCCAGAAGAGGGAGTCAGATCTCGTTAAGGATGGTTGTGAGCCACCATATGGTTGCTGCGATTTGAACTCTGTACCTTTGGAAGAGCAGTCGGGAGCTCTTACCCGCTGAGCCATCTCACCAGCCCTCTCTTCTACTTTTGTGGTTTTATGTATCTCTATAAAATATAGGATCCAAAAATGAAGGAGAATTTGATGCCTGTCTTTCTAAATCTGTCAATTCACTTAATAATCTTCAGGGTCATTAAGATGGCTCAGTGGGTAAAGGCACCTGCTGGCAAACCTGATGACATGATACCCCTTCTCCTAATAAAGCTCATTGCTGAAGGGGAATTGGTGTCAGCTCCTTTTCCAAATGAACCCACCATGCAACGAACCCACTATGCAGCTGCTCTTCTCTGAAATCTAACAAAGTCCTACAAGGAGTATTTAGAAGATGCTTTTGTTTAAATGCTCTGACTCCTCACTTGGTCTCACAACAGAACTAAAAGCAGGATGGAAACCTGGCATCTTTGCCTTCCTTTTTCATCTATCTCCCCTACTTTACACTTGATTCCTGCTTGACTCTGCACACAGAACCAATGGCTACCTATCTAGGAATGGGTGATAACTAACCAATCTTATCCCTCCTCTGGTCTGAAGGTACAAAGATAAGACTAAGGCATATTCTTGTCAGCAGCTCCCTGTCCCCCTGCCCCCCACATGCAAGGCACCTAAAAGTCTCCACTCACTGCCAGATCCCCTGGAGCTGGAGCTGCCTGATGGGGGTGCTGGGAATCGAACTCTAGTCTTCTGCAAGAACAGCAAGTGCTCTTGATCACCGAGCCATCTCTCTAAAGCCTCCCACCCACCCCACCCCCTTATGAAATTGATAGCTCAACCCTTCATGGTCACTTTTGCTGCTGTGATTTTTTTTCCTTGAACTTTCGATTTAGTTGAGTCTTTTTTTTTTTTTTTAAAGTTGTGCATTCATGCACATCTATCACGTTAGGTCAGCAGTAAGCACTGGCACTGTGCTTCCTCGAGGGATGAGCCTCTGCAAGTCATAGATGGTGCATCAGTGAGGTGAGAGACTCAGACACATGAAGTGGAAAAAACATATCATTTCCTTTGCCTGTGTTAGGTTCATGACCGACGTTCCCATAACAAAAGACAGATTCACAAGGGGAAACCCCCATTATTTAATATGAATTTTGTGTTTTACGGGACCCTCATTAAAAAATGAAGAGATGAAACATACTATGGGGTATGTCAGGTCTAATGAAGAGAGTCATGGAGACATAGTAAGGTAAAGCATTATAGTAGCTTGGTAATGGCTACCTCCAAATATAGGTGTTACCAGATTCTTAAGGTTCCTATAGCCTGTGTGACCCAGGACAGAGATTAATGGAAGGAAATAGATTTGTTCAAATCCAGTCTTGAGGAAATCAGAGGATATTTGAATATTCCATTTCAAATATTCGTTTGTTTGTGTTTGGGGCAGTGTGTGTGTGTGTGTGTGTGTGTGTATGTATGTGTGTGGTGGGGCTCAGGTGCAGTGGGAGTAATGAACAGAAACTCTAAGTTCTGGGAAGGGTCTTCCTCGACAGCTCCTGCCTCCCTGTTTCTTCCTCCTCAGAATGAGCCTCTGCCTCCAGGGCCAGCTTCATTATCTCTTTTCCAACCAACTTTTTTTTTCTGCAAGTTCCTTCATAGACTCTAAGCCCAGAGTCTAAAGAGAGGAGTGGGTGTTACAGAAGCCCCTCTAGAACAGCATCAGGGAGATGAGGGATGAGATTAGGGAAAAGATGAGAAGACAAGGTGCAAGAAGTAGCTTCTTCTTGATTGGTACCTAAGACGGGCACCTCTCATCCCAGGATCTCATGACCTGCTTCAGGGGAATGTCAACATCTGTCCTGGGCTTCTTGATCAGCTTCAGGGATGGAAGAAAGGAGAAGGCCCAAGAGACATTCCTGTATGTGCTTGTCTCTAAGATTCCTTCATCTTAAAATAGCTACCACACCAATAATGTTTGATGCACTGGATTTCACCTCAAACAGCTTATTGATTTTATTATTCATGTCTGTGCATATTTGGAAAAGATGTTTCCAAGTACCCAAGATGCCATCCAGCTTGGTTTCTTCAGAGTGAGGGGTCCATTTTCCACAGCCATGACCTCTCCAGCATGACTTGCTTTTTCTGAGAAGATTGCCAGTAAGAAGCTACAGACTTGAGTGGATGCCATTTGATTATGGCATTTTGTTGATTTTTAGACAGGACATCACTATGGAGCTCTGCCCGGCCTGGAACCCACAGAAGGTCTGCTTCTGCCTTCCCAGGTGCTGGCTTTATATGCGCATGCTGCTGGTAACACCAGGCTATTTATTTTTCTTTTTCACACAGTTACTCATTCTATAGTCTAAGCTGTCCCGGAACACCTCATATATTCCAGGCTGGCCTCAAACTCAAGATTATCCTCACCTCCTAAATGCTGGAATTGCAGATATGAGTCACCATGCCCAGCTGGAACTAATTTTAAAGCCTAAACAATTTAGATTGTCTATTTTTTTCTTCCCTGCCGTTTTCTTGAAACAAAAACTTTTAAAAATGTATGTTTGCTGTTGGTTTCTTTCCTCCGGGGAGACTGCTTTTAGTTAGTATGCTGGGAACAACATTTTGTTAGCATAAGATAAAGTCTCAGAACCTAGAGGTTAGAGCCCGTGGTCCAGAAAGCTGACCTATCTAGGCTGCATCACTGTCCTCAAGAGGGCTCTTTGAGCTAGAGATACTGCAACACAGCCCAGAGTGACAAGGCCATTTGTCATGATGGTTGCTTTTGCAGAGGAATTTAATGGTGTGACAGCAATATATATTGAATAATCCATGTTGCTGGAGTCACAATTTCTGAGAGTATTTTGACAACAAGTGTATATTGTTTTATAAGGCCTAGGATTAAAGAAAACTCAAGTAATTTTCAAGTTAGAAGGAACTTCTTTGCTGGCTCCACTGTTGCTGTTCTTTTCATGACTTTAAATATTCATTTATCTTTTTCATTTTTTGAGATATTATGCTTACATTGGCCTTTTGTTTGTTTGTTTGTTTGTTTGAGTCATGGCCTTACTATTGACTTGAACTGGCCCTGAACTCTCAGCTTCTCAAATGTAGGGATTACAAAGTATGAGCCATTGCCCACAGGCTTTCCTGCCGCTTTTGAAATACCTTGGCTTTTCTGAGTGAATAAAAAGGTTTCATGGTTTCCCTCTGTTCTCTCCTATCTTCATTCGTTTTGTTTTATTTTGCTCATTTTTGTGGTGGTGGAGATTGAAACCAGAGCCTTGGGCATGCTAGGCAGGTGCTCCACTACTAAACTCCACTCAGCCTTAGCTCTCCTTTTCCTAGCAATCCTCAGTGTACCCCAGGAGTAGAGATTTGTTGTATTCTGTTTAAGAATGGAGAAGTGGGGGCTGGAGAGATGACTCGATGGTTAAGAGCACTGGTTGCCCTTCTAGAGGACCTGGGTTTGATTGTCAGCACCTACAGGGTGACTGAGAATCATCTGTGACTCCAATTCCAGGGAATCTGATACCCCTTTCTGGCCTCTCTGAGCATCAGGCAGACATGTGGTACACAGACATACATGTAGGCAAAACATCCATATATATATATATATATATATATATATATATATATATATATATATATATATATATATGGCAGTCTGGCTTCTATGTCTGTAATTCCAGAAGTTGGGAGGTACAGGCAGGAGCACCTGAAGTTCAAGGCCAGCCTCAGCTACATAACAGATGAGAGGCCAGCCTGGGTTATAATGATGCTCTGTCTCTTTATTGTTTTAATTTTTAAAAACTTCATTATTAACATGTGTGTGTGTGTGTGTGTGCGCGTGCATGCATGCAAACATGTATACACATGTGTGCTTGTATGATGCATGTGCAAATATAGGCATGCACATGTCATAGCAAATGTGGAGGTCAACCTTTACAGTGGATTCTAAGGATCAAATTCAAGTTGTCAGGCTTTCGAAGTTTGGGTCTTTCCCTTCTAAAGCATCTCACAGGTGCATTACACAATGTCAAAAATACAAAAGAAACAAATGGCAAGGACAAGAACAGGAAAAGTAGGACTAAGTGGCTAAGCAGCTAAGCACTTGCTTAGCATAGCGAGGCTCTGGGTTCTATTTCTGCTGATGCACAAAGTGAGCATGTGGGAGAGGGGGAGATGAGAGGAACTGCAGAACATCCTACCAGCAGTACCTTTGTGTGTGTGTGGGGGGGGGGTATAGATTTGTAATTTTCTTGGAACTTAGCCACATCCATCTTGTCTATAGCACCTTTCTTGTAAAGGGAGAGAGGAATGGTTGTTGAGAGCAAAAGCGTAAAATATTTACCACTTGGCCCTCTGCAGCAAAAGCTTGTCAATTGCTGATTGTGTCATGCAAGGAAAGTTTTTTTTTTTAATTGATTGAGAATTTCACATCATGTACCCCCAATCATGTTCACCTCCCAGTACTCCCTTGTTCTCCTCTCTCCTCAAAAAGAAGGAAGTGAAAAATAGAGAAAAAAACTATTTGTTTTTATACCATATACTCACTGGACCATGGTCAAATTCCAAGTGGCAAGCCCCTGCCAGGGAGGATGAATCTTTCTCCACCTGTATCCTCTCCTGAGGCCATCAATTGAGGAGAGCTATGTGGCGGCCAGAGAGGGGTGGGGCCAGCTCTCCCACATGCTCATGAACATCAGTATGGCTTTAGGCAGCAGTCCAGGCCATGAACATCTGAATGGACTTTGGGAATAACACAGGCTGCAGATATCTACATAGACCCCTAGTCATATCAGGAGCACTGACCCACTAGTGACCCTCAGCAGATGCACACACCTCAGGGCCTTAGCATGGCCAAAGATGGCTAGATAGGCCATCCACATCAGTATGCCCCCCTGAGGCAGCAAAGCCCAAGGACATCACCAAAACCCCAGGCAGCAGAACAGACTGCATATATCCACATGGATCTTAGGCATGCTTCATCCTTGCCCGGGGCAGCATCATGAAACATATACACCAACATGGCCTCCAGTGGCATCATGGATCATGATAGTCTTTTAATGAGGTTCAATCTGGAAAGTGAACCTTTCCTCATCTTGGGCCTCTGTTATTCCCCCCAGGGGATATGACAGCTGTGCAGGATGTTCTGGGGCTGAGTCTGCACCTGCATAAGCTCCAGGCTGCTGTAAACCATCCTTCCATCTCTACTGGGTAATGACAGCATGGAAACCTCAGCTTTCTCTCTCACCTGTTATCACTATCACGTCTCCAGTTATGCCTCTTTCTTTTCTTTATTGGTTATTTTATTTATTTACATTTCAAATGTTATCCCCCTTGCTGGTTTCCCCTCTGCAAACCCTCTATCTTCCCCCCTGCTTCTTTGAGGGTGCTCCCCTACCTACCCACTCCCACCTCCCCGCCCTGGCATTCCCCTACACTGGGGTATCTAGCCTTCACAGGACCAAGGGACTCCCCTCCCATTGATGCCCTACAAGGCCATCCTCTGCTACATATGAGGCTGGAGCCATGGGTCCCTCCATGTGTACTCTTTGTTGGTGGTTTAGTCCCTGAGACCTCTGGGGGGGTCTGATTAGTTGATATTGATGTTCTTTTTATGGGGTTGCAAACCCGTTCAGCGCCTTCAGTCCTTCCTCTAACTCCTCCATTGAGATCTCTGGGAGCATCCACATCTGTATTGGTCCAGTTCTGGAAGAGCTTCTCAGGGGACAGCTATATCAGGCTCCTGTCAGCAAGCTTTTCTTGGCATCAGCAATAGTGTCTGAGTTTGTTGTCTGCAGACAGGATGGATCCCTAGGTTGGACATTCTCTGGATGGCCTTTCCTTTGGTCTCTGCTACCACTCTTTGTCCCTGAATTCCCTTTAGACAGGAACAATTCTGGGTATGTACTCACTGATCAGTGGATATTAGGAAAAAAGTTCAGAATACCCACAAAACAACTCACAGATCATATGAAGCTCAAGAATAAGGAAGACCAAAGTGTGGATGCTTCAGTCTTTCTTAGAAGAGGGAACAAAATAATCACAGAGGATAGAGGGAGGGAGGCACTTGAGAGGAAGACAGAAGGGGCAGAGGAAAAAAAGGGGGGCAGGATCAGGTGTGGGAGGCGACGAGGGGGTGAGAAGTACAGAGGGTCAGGAATTAAATGGAAGTGTGTAGCAGCGGGGAAGGGGGAACTGGGGGTAGCCACTAGAAAGTCCCAGATGCCAGGAAAACAAGAGGTTCCCAGGACCCAGTGGGGATGACATTAGCTGAAATACCCAACAAAAGGGAGAGAGAACCTGTAGAGACCATATCCAAAGGTTAGGTACAGTACCCGGTTGAGGGATGGGGCCACCCACCCATTTTAAAAATATTATGCCTCTTTCCATAACACATACACCAGTCTGTTTTTCTCTTTCCTACCTCTCCATCACATTTGCACATCATATTTGTTAATTGTAGTGGCAATGGGTGTCATCTTCCCAAGAAATTTTTTTGACAAGTCTAAAATGTAATCTAAGCTTGAAAAAACTCACTTTGCATAGTGAAAATGGTTCCTTAAACAAACAAACAAACAAACACAAACAACAACAACAAAACCATGACAGGAGATTGAAAGATTACAGAAAAATTTCAGTTTAGCCTTTGTACTCAGGAGCGTACTCTCATCCCTAGCTTTCATATTATCAGGTTGTTCTGGATTTGTCCAGAGCAATATTGTATGAAGATGATTCTTTTCTCTTTTTGGTACGTGGTTAAACATTTTTATCTTAGATAAGAGTCTATTTCTCTATTAACTAGAAAAAGAATAATAAAATAACCCTAATGGGGGAAAATGTATGTGGTAGGGAAAGACCAATACTTAATTCAACCAATCACAGGCTTGACTCTGAATTGATGCAGCCAGAGAGAGTTTAGAAGATGTGGTACCACTAGGGAAGGTATTAATATAGCGCTTAACTGGATCCTAAGGGGTGAATGGGAGGAGAGCAGATGCATCTTCTGATTATGAGTGCTGACAACACTAGTTATTGGCTAGCATCCCAGATTCTTCCCAGGGATGCTCTTGAGATGCAGTGGTCCCACCTCAAATAATGCTGCCCAGATTTGGATTTGAAGAATCCCAAATGTTAGCAATTCCTCTAGACTCCACCAGCGGCTACCTAGCAACAGCTTGCCTCCTGCCTAGTATGGGACAGGAACAAGGCATATAAGGACTGCTCTGTTTGCCTCTGCCTCTGCCTCCTCTGCCTCTGCCTCTGCCTCTGCCTCTGCCTCTGCCTCTGCCTCTGCCTCTGCCTCTGCCTCTGCCTCTGCCTCTGCCTCTGCCTCCTGGGTGCTGGGATCAAAGGTGTGCGCCACCACAGCCCAGATCACTTCCACTGATTCTTATTTCAAATATATCCCATGGACAACCCTGACAAACTCTGAAACTT
>NC_034613.1:141158653-141166159 GCF_900095145.1 Mus pahari
CACATGTTCCTGGCTGCCTCTTCCTCTCTCTGTTCTTCTCTGTCCCTCTCCTTTCTCTGCCTCTCCATGCCCACTTCCCTTCCTCTAATAAACTTTCTTTTATATTAATCTGTCACATGGCTTGACTGTTCAGGGGGAAATCTTGGCAGGGCCTGCTAAGTTACTCCCTCCTGCTGCATTATACCACAGTTTTATAAAACAAAACCCGAAAGCAGTTGTTACTGGAGTTTTAAGGGCAAAATCTTGACTTCTGGCAGCCTGAACAGGCTTAAGCTGGCTATCATTCATTACACTGATGAAAGAGACCTGTAATTGTGAGGGACAAAGAAATGAGATTTATTCAATATGACCATAGGGGGAAGAGATAAAGGTATTCAGTGACCTCAAGTCTGCATCCAGGGTTCTGACATGAGCTTTAGGTTTAGTAGAGAAAGATTTGGTATGCACGGCATAAACAGGAGGTCTACATACTTCAGCAGTCTTGGTCAAGGAGTGCTCTGATCTCTCATTGTTTCAGTTCTGATTCTGCAAGATAGTTGGATGAAGTACTTTTTAAAGTACTTGTGTGCGTGCATGCGCGTGTGATGTATATGAGTGCTTGTGGGGTCAGAAGGAGGCACTGGGTCTTCTTGAACTGGTGCTATAGGTGCTTGTGAGCTGCTAGATGTGGGTGCAGGTACCTGGACTTCCTCTGGAAGAGCAGTAAGTACTTTTAAGTACTTTTAGCCTCTTTCTAGCCCCATTGAAGAAGTCTTTACTCCTGAGGTAGGTGTCCTGATGCACATGTCATGCAAGTATTTGATCTCAAAAGTCAAATGATCAGAAAAAGCTAGTATTAAAGGTATGATGTACGCCCCTCAATCTGGCTCACATATATTACTAAAAACTTTGGTTTAAAATTTTTTATTCATTAATATTATGCATCTATGCATGCAAGTATATGATCGCATGGGAACACTTATGCATGTGTCACTTATGGAGGTCAAAGGACAAACTTTGAGAGTTGGTTCCATCCTTCCACCACGGGTTCTGGGGACCAAACTCAAGTTGTTAGGCTTGTACCACAACAACTTTTATTGACGGAGCCATCTCATGAGCCCAATACAAATTTTTTGTGGCCATTTTAAATTGCTGGTTCTGTCTGCTTGTGTTTGTGGGGTTTTGACCTTGATATTATTCCTGCCTTTTAATTCTTTAAGTGGCAGAGAAAAGTGAACCTAATCAAAACCCCTAGACTGTATCATAGCCACATGTAGCTAGCTAGTGACTAAAGCCTTGGAAAACACAGCTTTAGACATTGCTTAAAGGAAGCATACAGTGCTAAGAAGAAGGAAGTTTTTAGTGCCAATAACTAAAGAACAGCAAGGCAAAGAGAAAAGAAGGGAAATGGGAGGGAGAGCTGGGGAGAAGGTTAGCAGTCATGGACTTGCTGTGCAAGCATGGGGATTGGAGTTCGGTTTCCCCAGACTCCCTGTAGACATTGTATTGTTGTGGTAGTTTGCTTGTAATTCAAGCTGGGGAGGTGGATACAGGGCATTCCCAGCTTAAGCTGCCTAGCAAGACTAGCTCTATCATTGCACTTTTGGTTTGGTGGAGAGACCCTGTCCTTGAATAAGGTTGAAGATGACTCTGGGCATCAACCTTTTCTTGGTAGAGGAGTTCAGATTTCCAGAATCCACATAAATGCCAGGTGGCTTCCACATGCAAATTGAAAATGGTCAAGGTAGAATACTAACCCAAGGACTACGCAAGGGGGGTGCTATTGGGATCACCACTACACTGTCTTGCAGAATCGTAGAGAATGGGATCAACTCTGACTTCTACAAAAGCAACTGGGGATTTATAACCAAGGACAGGGGCAGGGAGTACATCAATGAATGGAAAATTACAGTGCAGAAACATCAGAAATAAAGGGCTCTTTTGTTTTATCTATCTATCTATCTATCTATCTATCTATCTATCTATCTATCTATCTATCTATCCATCTATCTATCTCTTGGTTCTGTATATTGGTACAGTCTAGGAGTCTTGATCAGGCTAGTTTTCTCTGCTAGTTCAAGAATTAAAAAGTCAGGTCTAGCAAGATGGCTCAGTGGTTAAGAGCACTCACTGCTCTTCTGAAGGTCCTGAGTTCAATTCCCAGCAACCACATGGCACCTTCCAACTGTTTGATGAAATCTTCTGGTGTGAAGATGCACATGCATAGCCGGGCGTGGTGGCGCACACCTTTGCAGAGGCAGGCGGATTTCTGAGTTCGAGGCCAGCCTGGTCTACAAAGTGAGTTCCAGGACAGCCAGGGCTATACAGAGAAACCCTGTCTCAAAAAACAAAAAAAAAAAAAAAAATGCACATGCAGACAAAAGTACCCATATACATAAAAAAAATCAATCCTTTTTTTTTTAAAGAAGAAAAAGTCAAGAAATATCTGAAGTGCAACAAGTAGCAGCAGAGAATACTCAAGCACCACAGAGTCAGTATTTGAAGTTGGGGAGTGTGTGTGTGGGGTGAGGAAACACACACATGCAGCAGACACCCCACATGAAGCAGAAGAGGGCTCAGGAAGCAGAGAACTCCAGTCTTTTCTAGAGAGCTGGGGGTTTTAAAGCCTCTGAAGAGTCTGCCTCTCCCAGTTTAGGGTTGGTTAGTTTGAAGGGATGGTTGGTTGCCCCCAAACTGTTGTGTGATATTGTTTTGATCCAGCCTTGAACTTGTTGACTCATTCTGTCCACATGGGCCTGCTGGTGGGAGACAAAAGCCAACAAGGCCCTTTGTCTTTTTGTTGTTGTTGTTGTTTTTGTTTTTAAATTTTTTATTTCATTTCATTTTATTTTATTTATAAGCACACTGTAGTAGTTCTCTTCAGACATGCCAGAAGAGGGCACTGGATCCCATTACAGATGGTTGGGAGCCACCATGTGGTTGCTGGGAATTGAACTCAGGACCTCTGGAAGAGCAGCCAGTGCTCTTAACCACTGAGCCATCTCGCCAGCCCAATCAGTATTTTTCCTACAGTGTCACAAGCATTCCTAGAGTGTTCGTCTCTTGATTTCCTTTTTGTTTCCTTTGTGTTGCTGGCTCTGTTTCTGCCTCTGCTGAGCCTTGCTCGCTTCGTGCATAGACTTTGTCATAGGCTTTCTCAGATCATTTCCCTCCTTCTTGGTTAACTCTGGCTTTGCTATAATCTGTATTGTAGAAGCTTCTCTAGGTAAAGTTCTTCACACACCAATGTCTAATAACTCTCTCCTATTCTTCAATTCGACTGATCATTTTTACTGAGCTCTTAAACTCTAGGTTAGGTATAATGAAAGCATTGCTGCTTTCTCTATCTTCAAATTCTTTTTTATCATTATTATTATTATTATTATTTGGATTTTTTAAATAAATGATATATATGTGGAATTAGGAGGGTACTCACATGCCATGGCATGTGTCGTTGTTAGGATTTCATTGATGTGAACAGACACCATGACTACAGCATCTCTTACAAAAGAAAACATTGAATCGGGGCTGGCTTACAGGTTCAAAGGCTCAGTCCATATCACCATGGCGGGAAACATGGCAGCTATGCACAGTCAGACAGAGTGCTGGAGAGTTCTACATCTTGATCTACAAGCAGTTGAAGGAGACCGTGTCACACTGACATTGAGCATTGAGTGTTCCTGCCAGCAGTCACACTCCGAACCGGGTCCGTCCTGGAAGGCGAGCTGGGGAGGTTCAGAGATTCAATCCATTATCATCAAGGCAGGGGCATGGCAGCATCCAGGCAGCCATGGTGCAGGAGGAGCCGAGAGTTCTACATCTTCATCTGAAGTCTGCTAGGAGAGGACTGTCTCTTCCATACTGGATGGAACTTCCAAGGCCCTTTGTCTTAAGTCAGGAGGCTGAGGAAGAAGGCGGCCATCTTGGTGATTTGCCTCCTTTATTATCTAGCCATCGCTCCCCTCCCTCCGTGCCTATCAGGGAGTCTGTCTAATCCTAGTGTCTCAATATAACAGAAAACATAGAGAGTTTATTTTTCCAAGTCTGGCTTATTTTGTGTGTCATCATGATTTCTATTCACCTCCAATTTTCTTGCAAATGTCACGATTCTGAGGCAGGAAAGAGGCAGAAAATGAAGAGCCATGAGAAGGAATGCATGGGAAAGAAAAGAGATCCAGGGGAACTTCAGAGACTGATAAAGCCCAAACTGCCTGCTGAGACCATGCCTGCTTTCCTAAAGACACCTCAAACCAAGATGTCAAAAACAATAAATAATAATAATAATCTGTGCTTACTTCTGGCCACGATGATCTTTAACTTTCAGTTTTTAGCACTGGCCTCTTTCCTAAATCAGGACAAAAACCTCATAAATCCACCTTATAGCTTTGTTTACAAAAGGAAATTTTTTTACCTTTAAACCTTGCTGTAAATGACTCTCTCTTTCTCTCTGAGCTGTATAACCTAGAAAGCCACAAGATCAAACACAAAGCCATTGCAAAGACCATAAGGCATGGCTCTCCTTTGAGAAGCCTATACCTATGTTTGAGTGTATCGTGCCTTACTCAGCACCCTCGCCACCACACAGCCTTGGGCTCAACATCTATATTGTATGACTAGGGAGATTGGCTTAGTGGCTGCATAAACCTGAAAACAAACAAACAAACAAACAAACAAACCAACCACTACTAGGAGGTGGAGTCAGGAGAATCCTAGCCCAGCCATCAGGCCATTGTGAAGTGTGCAGCACAACAGCAGAAATAAGTCTTTTTTTTTAAGATTTATTTTATTATTATTATAAGTACACTGTAGCTGTCTTCAGACACCCCAGAAGGAGGCATCAGATCTCATTATGGATGGTTGTGAGCCATCATGTGGTTGCTGGGATTTGAACTCAGGACCTTCAGAAGAGCAGTCAGTGCTCTTAAACGCTGAGCCATCTCTCCAGCCCCAGAAATAAGTCTTAACAAGATGGCTCGTCCTCATCTTAACAAGATGGCTGAGAGCTGTCTCTCACAGTCACATAAGTGCTCACCATGGTGCCCTACACATCTATACTCATAAGCACACCTACACACACACACACACACACACACACACACACACACACACACAACACACACACACGCTTAAAATAAAATTTAGGATTAATTTTTAAAAATTAACATTGTTGTCTCTTTTAATTGACTTTAACTAGGCTTCATAAACTCTCCTGCCATTTTATCCTATGGGGGAAGCCAAAAATCCTGGATTTTCTTTAGTGTCGATCTCTGGAGAAAATCTTCTCTTTGGCTGAATTCAGTTTAGGCTGCTGCTCAGACTGCTGCACTACTTGCAGCAGCCCTTCCTCTTTCATGTCACCCTTGTAGCAGCAAGCACCCCACTGAGGTCATCTGCTGTCAGTCTTCAGCTTACAGACTTCTGAGTCAACTTGACAAATCTAGACATATCTGGAAAGAAGGGATCTTAATTGAGAAAATACAAGATTGGCCTGTAGGCAAATCTATGGGGTATGGACTTGACTAACAGTTGATGTAGAAGGGCCCAGTTCACAGTGTGTGATGCTATCCTTGGCCACGTGGTCCTGGGTTTTATAAGAAAGCAGGCTGATCAGGTCATGAGGAACAAGCCAGTGAGCAACGGTCTTCCATGGTCGCTGCTTCAGTTCCTGCCTCCAGGTTCCTTACCTTGAGTTCCTGCTCTGACTTCTGTCTATGATTGACTGTAATCTTGAGGCAAAACAAACCCTTTCCTTTCTAAGTTGCTTTGGTCATGGTCTTACCACAGCAACAGAAATTTTGTTACTCTTAATAGGCATTGTGCTTTTGCAACTCATTTAAGAATACAAGGCTTAGGGGTTGGTGAGATGGCTCAGCGGGTAAGAGCACCCGACTGCTCTTCCAAAGGTGCAGAGTTCAAATCCCAGCCATCACATGGTGGCTCACAACCATCCGTAACGAGATCTGACTCCCTCTTCTGGAGTGTCTGAAGACAGTTACAGTATACTTACATATAATAAATAAATAAATCTTTAAAAAAAAGAATACAAGGCTTAGTCCCAGTCCTTTTAATATCTGCTATTACAAACTATTAAAATAAGCAATGCAAGTTAATAGTCAGATAGTCAAACTCATTGTCATATTAGATTCTAATTTAGTTAATTATAATAAAATGTTTTCAAGGTTATTCAAAATGTAAATAGCTAAAAAAAATCAATGTTTAACAATTCAATTATGCTATATATAGATAGATGGTCCTCAAAAGTATCAGAGATCTACAAAATATGGCATTTAATTATTAAATGATTATTAAATCATTATTATTAATTATTATTAATTATTTAATAATTAAAAGATTATTTAATTATTAAAAGATCTTTTGACTACAAGACATGCCTGCTCCTCACTGTATCCCCATTCCACTTCAAGAAAGATGATGAACATCAATAACCTCTATATAGAGTTGCTTCAGTTATGGCAAGCTAGCCTCTAGGGAAAAAATGCCCTAACTTTATCTGCAAATAAAATGCTGTTCAAAAAGGATAAATGGATGCAAGACAGTCAACTGCTAAGCTCAGCCAAGATACAGTAAGCCAGTCCTTCATAATTTCTGCTTCATTTAAGGGCTGTCAGATGTTCTGGGCTGGAAGGCTCAAGATAGATGCTCCAGTGTTATAAGAAATACTGGAGACTGTCTAGGCAGTAAGCTATCTCTGTCATGTCTATGATTTTTGAAAGTTGCATCCCTATACTTCCATGCATACTCAAATAATACTTATTCCTTCTCAAATCTCTGATGGAGTTGAAGACTAGATAGTTATAGTCTCACAATTAAACTTAAGTTGTTTAGCATTAAACGGTGTTATTGATTTAAAAAGATAGTTTTAGGATAGTAATACAAATTAAAATCAAAGATAATTTATGTATAAAATTTTAAACTCATTAAATTTGGATAGATGTTAAAATATCTAAATTGCCAAATATAATGGACTGGACACTGTAAATGTATATCATACCTTACAAATTTCATAATTGTTATAATTATAATCAATGTATATCTGAGAAAAAAGGAGCCTTTTATTGGACTAAAAAGAGGAACTATTGAGGTTTGGTCTTTTGCTGTGTATTGTAATGCCAAGTGAAGACTCCCAAGACCTGGTTGCCCCAGAGACGAGGGAGTCTGCATAGACCCAAGTGATTCTATGTGAACTTGTTTCCGAGTTATTTCTGATTGGTAAATAAAGATGCCAACAGACAATAGTTGGGTGAAAGAGACATAGGGGGGTTTTAGTGTTCCTCGACCTGGTAGGGGTGTGGGGGCTGGAGGTTGGAGGAGAACCATGAGGGAGAGAAGGTAAGGAAAAAGAAAAAATCGCCGAGTTTGAAAATTAAAAATTTCTACAACAGTAGAACATACAGTCTATCTGTCTGTTTTCTTTCTTCCTTCCTTCCTTCCTTCCTTCCTTCCTTCCTTCCTTCCTTCCTTCCTTCCTTCCTTCCTTCCTTTCTTTCTTTCTTTCTTTCTTTCTTT
>NC_034613.1:141166209-141186163 GCF_900095145.1 Mus pahari
CTTTCTTTCTTTCTTTCTTTCTTCCTCTCTCTCTCTCTCTCTCTCTCTCTCTCTCTCTCTCTCTCTCTCTCTCTCTCTTTTCTTCTTTCTTTTAGACAAGCTCTTAATATGTAGCTCAGGCTGGTTTTGAACTTAAGGTGTTCTTCCTGACTCGACCTCTTAAATGCTTGCATTACAGTGTTTGTCACCACACCTAGCTGGCATGATTAAATATTTTGTGATAGGGTTTCTAATTGTGTTGCAGAAAGAGAGCTAGCTCTACAATCCATGCGATTGTTTTACTCTTTCATTTTTTAATGGGCTTGCATAATTGGAGTCAAGTTCTTTGAAGACTCAATTTGATAATTCAATAAAAGCTAAAATAGTTGCCCATCCTTTGGGGCTTTTACTGATTTTACAATCCATTCAAATCTCTTCACATTATTATGAGACATGTCTCCTTTGTTGGGAAGAATGACTGAGGGACAGTAGATGCTCCATTGATAGTACTTGAAATAAAAATGAATAAAGGGCTGGAGATGTGGTTCAGTTGGTAGTGTGCTTATCTAGCATGCAGTTAGCCCTAGTTCAACTGCGTAAACGTGGCACATACCTGTTATCACAACATTTAGAGGCCATCTTGAAGTACATGAGACCCAGTATCAAACAACAACGACAACAATAAAAAAAAAAAACCCATGTACCCACAGATTAGACGTCATTGGACAAGTTTTTTCTCCAGTGTGCAACATTTGATGCAAAGACTCTTAAGTGAACAAGGAGTGGAGAATAAGTAACTGTGGAATAAACAATTTCTAAAAAGGACTTTTGTATCATCCCCTCCAAAGCTCAGGAAATGTTGTAGAAGAAAGAGTCGGAAAGTATAAAGTCAGGGAGAGGAGTGCGTGTATGTCATTGCTTTTATAGTGTCAGTTTAGGGGTCAGTAAGAAGGCTCAGTGGATAGGGTGCTTGCTGCTAAGCCTAATGACCTGAGTTCAATCCCTGGGATCCAGGTGGACGTAGACAACTGACTCCCAAAAGTTGCCTGTTCTTCACATGCCTCACATAGCATATGTACACCAAAACACAAACATATTAGTTACAAAATAATAATGTAATCCTAGGCACATCCAAGTATCAAATCTAACTTTCCAATATACAATATATACTCTGAAATCTATGTTAACTCATTTCTTAAATATATGGAAGCATTCTCAGAAGAGTTAAATGGCTGAATTCTTAAGTCCTTTCTATGAAATAACATCAGTAAGGAGAAGAGTAGTCACCCAAGGAAATGAAAGTTTCTTTGAATTACTCTTCATACTTAGAATGAGAATGTATAATCAAATAAGTAATAACTCCAATTTCTTCATCATGCAGTTTTGAGAGAATAGAATTGAAATAGGAATTCAAACATTTATTGAGCATTAATAATAGCTAAGTCCTGAGGCTAAAAGCATGGATAACAAATAGGGACTGGCTTTCTAGATGATCAATGGGAAAGAAGTAAAGAAGAAAAAAGAAAAAGGACAAGAAACCATAAATGGTAGAAAATATCCATAACTTTAGGCCAAAAAAGATCAACTCACAGTATATACAATATCAACCCACATATATTTTCATAAAATAAAGACAGGACCAATATAGAGGAAATGCCACTGCTTATTTTTCATGGTAAGGTTAATAGCAACTTCATTTATTTATTTATTTATTTATTTATTTATTTATCTACTTATTCATTTAGGTTTTTTTCAAGACAGGGTTTCTCTGTGCAGCCCTGGCTGTCCTGGAATTCACTCTGTAGATTGATCAGTCTGCCCTCAAACTCAGAGATCCACCTGCTTCTCTCTGTTTACCCCAATCCCCACACAGCTTAGAGTGACTTTCTTATTTTGTCTTTCTATTCAGAATTTCAAGTGAGCCTGCATTTCTGCAACAAAGAAAAAAGACAACAAGATGGCTCAGCTAAAAAAGGCACCTGTCAGCAATACTGACGACCTTCTAGTTCAATCCCTTGACCCCACATGGTTAAAGGAGAGAACCGAGTCCTAAAAGTTGTCCTCTGACCTCCATACATGCACTCTAGACCATGTGTGTGCCCTGTTTCCAGATCAAGACATGTAGTCAAGAAACACACATAAACCTTAAAGCCTTCCTTTAAACGGAAATCATTTTTACTATGGAAACTTTCCAGTATTACAGAATAATAAACTAGTGAATAATAAACTACAATGAACCCTCAATTCATGGTCACTCTTCTTTTACCATTTTTGAAAGATTTTTTTTGAGACAGGGTTTCTCTGTGTAGCCCTGGCTGTCCTGGAACGCACTTTGTTGACCAGGCTGGCCTTGAACTCAGAAATCCGCCTGCCTCTGCCTCCCAAGTGCTGGGATTAAAGGTGTGCGCCACCACGCCCGGCTTGAAAGTTTTTAAATTTATTTGTGTGTGTGTGTGTGTGTGTGTGTGTGTGTGTGTGTGTAAAATTATATGTGAGCACATACTCTATGGCTTGTATGTGGAAGCCAGAGAGCAACTTGGGGAGTCAGCCCCCTCCTTCTATCATGTGGGTACTCGACGCAGGCCATCGGACTTAGTGGCAAATATCTTTACCTACTGAGCCATCTCACTGGATTATTGCTTAATATTAGATGTAGAGCTGGAGGGAACCATGGACATAGTCAGAGAGAAGAGAGTCAGACATAGAGCCAATTCATTTTGGTTGTTTGTCATTTTCTCACACAAGCTTTTACAGATTTCATAGAGGGAGTTAATGATACGCCATACTAGTTTTTTAGGGTCCTGTTCATTAAGGTGTTCTTATAATGTAAAGCTTGTGTTGTGAAATGACTCTGGATTTGACATTATAGGTTCTTCTCTCTCTCTCTCTCTCTCTCTCTCTCTCTCTCTCTCTCTCTCTCTACCCTCCTCCTCCCCCTCCCCTCCTCCTCCCTCTCTCTCCCCCTCCCCCTCTTCCTTCTTTCTTTCTTGTGAGACTGTGTCTCACTATGTAGCCCTGGATGGCCTGGAGCTTGCTAAATAGATGAGGCTGGTCTCAAACTCAGAGTGCTGGGATTAAAGGTGTACACTACCACATCTGGCTTCCTGTTGTCATTCATATATGATTCATAACAGTGTGTGTCCTTAAAAATAGATTTAGTTGGACATGGTGGTGCATGCATTTAATTCCAGCACTTGGACGTAAAGGCAGGCAGATCTCTTTGAGACTGATGCCAGCCTGGTCTTCATAGTGAGTTCCAGGACAGCCAGGGCTATGTAGAGAGACTGTCTCAAAACAGAATAGAACAGAACAAAACAAAACTTACAAGTGTCTGTGTTTATGTGCAAACATGAGTGCAGGTACTGTTGGACCCCAGAAGAGGGCACTGGATTCCTCAGAGTTGGAGTTAGAGAGTTGGCTAGCAGCTTGATGGGAATTCTGGAAACCCAATTCTGGTCCTTTAGAAGAGCAGACAATGTTCTTAACTGCTGAAGCATCTCTCCAGTTTTCTGCACATTTTTTTGAGATAAATTCTTACTATGTATCCTGGTTTGGTTTCAAATTCAGTTCTCCTGTTTCAGCCTATCAAATGTTGAGATTATAGGTATGTACTGCCATGGTGGGCTAACTATTCATTCTTTAAAAAACAACAGATTGTGTGTGTGTGTGTGTGTGTGTGTGTGTGCAGATTCTTTTTTTTAATTAATTATTTTATTCATTTACGTTCCAGATGTTATCCCCACTCCCTGTTCCTCCTCCCACACTTCTTCCCATTTCCCTTCCTCTTTGCTTCTGAGAGGGTGCTCCCCTGACCCCAGGAGCCCCCCTTTCCCTGGGCCCTCAAGTCTCTGCAGGATTAGGTGCATCTTTTCCAACTGAGGCTACATATGTGCCAGGGGCCTCGGACCAGCCCATGTATGCTCTTTGGTTGGTGTCTCAGTCTCTGGGAGCTCCCAGGGTTAGTTGGGTTAGTTGTGACTGTTGGTCTTCCTATGGGGTTGCCATCCCCTGCAGCTCCTTCAATTCTTCCCCTAACTCTTCCATAGGGGGTCCCTGTGCTCAGTCCAATGGTTGGCTGTAAGTATCTACATCTGTTTCAGTCAGCTGTTGGTAGGGCCTCCCAGAGAATAGCAATACCAGGCTCCTGTCTGCAAGCACGTCTTGGCATCAGCAATATTATCAAGGTTTGGTGCCCGCCCATGGGATAAATCCCAAGTTGGGCTGGTCACTGGAGAGTCTTTCCTTCAGACTCTGTTCCACGTTTGTCCCTGTATTTCTATTAGACAGGAACAACTCTGGGTCAAAAATTTTGAAGATGAGTTGGTGACTCCATTCCTTCACTGGGGTCTCTGTCTATCTACTGGAGGTGGGCTCCCCACTGTTGGGCATTTCAGCTAAGGTCACCTCCATTGAGTCCTGGGAGTCTCTCACATCCCAGGTCTCTGGGACTTTCTAGAGGGTGCTCCCACTCCTCATCCTCAGAAGCTGAATATTTCCATACATTCTCCTGGGCCCCCCGGCTTTTCTCCTGTTCACCCCCCTCATACCTGATCCTGTTCCCCTTTCCCTTTCCTTCTCCCTCTCCCCTCTCCCATTCAGGTCCTTCCCTCCCTTTGTATGCTATGATTATTGTACTGATTCTTGAGGGAGGTTGTATGATAGAAAAGTACTAACAGGCTGAATTATTTCAATTCAGGGCCTGTTTTGGTCCACCATTTGTAAAGAGTTTTCTGAAAAAACATGTCTGTGTTAGAATCTATACTGGAGTCATCATATCATGTGTGCATTCTCTGAATTGATGAATAGTCTCTTGTTTGCTTCCTTCTTCAATGTTGTATTTATAGCCCACATTACTTACGATTGTGGGACAACATAATATGGACCAGATGGCTTCATTATTCAGAGTTTCATATTTTGAATGTTAAACATTGTGTTGGACTGCCTGCCGATGGCCAGCTGTGTCCTGGAGTTGATAACAAGACCAGAACATGACTCAGAGGGCCAGAGACCATGGCTATAGAGAGATATCAGCATTTCAGTTATTTTCTGGATTTTTGTCCCTGGTTTTATTTCACAATTCTTGGGTAAGGGAGAGGGGAGAGAGGATATGGAGGGCAGAGAGGAGAGAGGGGACACACACTCACACAGAGGGGAGGGGCAGGAAAAGGGAGAGAGGGAGGGAGAGAGAGAGTGTACTTTTTCAATCACTTGACTGGCCTATGATTACAATAAACTAATATAATTCATTATGGTAGCTTCTTGTAGCTATGCTTAACTATAGACATAAATGGGAGCTTCAGTCAGAGACTCAGAAGGAAACAGGTGTCATAGTAGTTAAATGGAATAATGGAGCACAATTCCTTAAGGGACTGTACTATTTTTTAATTTTAAAGTTACTTTAATTTGTTTAAGCATGTGTGTGCATGCACAGGCCAGAGAACAACTTGCAGGAGTCCATTATCTTCTACCATTGCTGGTCCAGGGATCAAACTCAGGTTACCAGGCATGCAAGCCAGCTTGCACTCCCATTGGACCATCTTACTAGACCTAGGTTCTGCTTCTGTAAAGTCTAGTGTACCTTGAAATGTAGCCATCTGAGTGATATGCCTTTAGCACAGGGCCCTATGGAGGACATTCTAAATCTCAACTATAGGAAATAATATTCTAGACTTAAACACCCAATGGGAAGCCATGATGGTTACCAGACTCTAGAGAAAGCAGAGAAAGCTCGCTCTCTCTCTCTCTCTCTCTCTCTCTCTCTCTCTCTCTCTCTCTCTCTCACACACACACACACACACACACACACACACACACCTTGTTGGCTCCAGTCTTTTCTAGAAAATTCTAATATGACGGTATCTTAGTTTTAATTGTGAACTTGATATAACCTAGAGCAGTGGTTCTCGATTTCCCTAATGCTGCGACTCTTTGATACAGTTCTTCATGTTGTGGTGACCCCAACCATAAAATTATTTTTGGTGCAACTTCATAACTGTAATTTGACACTGTTGTGAATAGTAATGTCGCTATCTGATATGCAGGATATCTGATTTCTACAGGTTGAGAACTGTTGGCCTAGAGTCATCTGAGAAGGGAGTCCCTATTGAGAGATTGCCCGGATCAGATTGGCCTGTGAAGTTACTGCATTGATTGTTAATTGATGTGGGTGGGCCTATTGTGAGCAGTGTCATTCCCTGGGTGGGCAGGTGCTCCTGAACTGTATATAACAGCTAGCTAAGCATGAGATTTTTGAGCAGTTTCTACTTCGAGTTTCCACTTGAGTTTCTACCCTGACTTCCCTCAGTGTGTGTTCTTACAGCAACAAAGATCATCCTAGAGCATATGGCAAGGCAATAGGTTCTGTAGTCTTTCTTAGAGAGACATATACGTGCATAATCCTGGTCACAGTAAGAGGAAGCATATGGGCCAATAGCTATGTCTCATTTCCTGCCCTTTGGGCCTAGTCTTAGTTATCAATTAGAAATTATAAGGCTGGGAAGTCAGTGGAAGGGGATCTTGAAGTCTCATGCACAGAGTAAGAGGGAGGCTTAAACTGGTTCTAAAAGAGCAGATGGAGCCTCTTCAGATAATTGCTTTCTATAACAATTGTCACCATTTCCTGTGTGGTCTTCTAGAGATATGTATGTCCACCAGAGCACATGTGGAGATGTTGGTAATTTTCATGCTACTTAAAACTTTCCCACTATCACATTTGTGGTCATGAACTATTAAGGAGCTTTTTATTATGAGCTAAACTTACAGAGGCTGGAGATGTAGCTTAGATGGCAGAGAGCTGGCCTAACATGCATGAAGCCCTGGGCTCCACCCCCATACTGAATAAAACCTGTGTGGTACTGTACTCCTGAAAACTCAGAACTTAGCTAGGGTCTCATTATGTAGCCCAGGCTAGCCTGGAACCTACCGAGATCCACCTTCCTCTACCTCCTGAGTGCTGGGCTTAAAGGCATGCACCACTGTCTGGCTCATTTGGTAAAATTTAATATCTGAACATATGAATCATCCTCTCACTTTTTGTCTTTAATTTTATCATGGATTTATTTTCTTACACCCATCCTTCATGTGAACTTTGCAATAATTTCATTTATTAAAAATTCCCATTTCAATAGTGATTTTAGTGGAATTTATATATTAGTTTGACAAGACCTGACATTTATTTTCCCTTCTAGAAATATTATCTCACTTTTTATTATTTGGGTTACCTTTTCTTTTCAATGATTATGGAGAATTAGAACTTGCAAGGTAGTTTGGTATTTTGTCTTTTATTTGACTATCTGAAAGCAATATTCATTTGACATTATGCAATTTAACAAGCAAATACTGCTCACCCAATTGCTTGATATTCTAAGCATTCTCAACATTTTGAGTATGGAAATTCTTCGTGCTCTGTGATTAATTGCTCTGTGAAAACCTCCAGCTCAAGGTCAGCTTGGAGGGCGGGACAAGTACTAAAATTAGATTAATCAGTTTTATAAAACTTAACGGATACTCTTACGTAACTTTTAAATTGATAAGGTATTGTCTTTTCCTTTCTTACATGGATGCCCTATCTTCAGCTTTGATTTCCTGGTGTAGAAAAGAAATGGGGGATTCTGATTGTGATCATGCTCCTGTAATCCTGACACTTGGGAGGTAGAAACAGAAAGTTCAGGAGTTCAAGGATAGCCTTGGTTACATATGGAGCAACTTTAGACCAGTCTGCCCTACCTGGGACCCTATCTTGGGATGAAATACACAGCAATAGAAGTGTGTGTGGGGGGTGGAAGCAGGTTTCAGATTAGCTTCATAGTTTCTGGGTGAAGCTATCTGTTCATGTAGACCCATCAGCAAGGAAGCTGCCTGGATTTCTGATACCCTGCCACAACCATCACCCTCTTTCCAAAGCAAAGAGACAGCTTGCAAGCAAACAGGACTTTCTGGCTAACACAAATGATCCAAACAGTCAAAATGTATATTTTTCATGTTTTCCTGAGATTTGGATCTGGCAAGGTAAGACCACAAAAGCAATCCATATCTATTTACTTGGTGTCCATACAGTGTTGGGTCTGGAAAGATCAGCAGGCCTGCAGCTTCACCTGATGCAAAGATTGCTGGAGATGGATGAGGCGGGAGGAGGTGGAAGGGGGAGGGGAGAGTTCATGAACTCCAGCTCCAGTCAAGACCAAGTACAAGCTGCTCTTTCATTTTGTCTGACTCCTCCTCTCTCCTTCTAAGGACAATCCCTCCTCTCCATTTTTCACCGTCCAGTCCAGTATTAAACCACGGGGCTTTTTGCACAAGTGCCCTACCTGAGATCTGCATTGCCACTTCAATCCCTTTTTTAAAGCAATTGCAGCCAAAGCAGAAACAACAAAGCTAAGAAAGGGAGTTATTGGGGGAAACATTTTTGGTCTTATCTTTCTTTTTTATACACTTCAACAGAACACAATGATCTGTCCTATTTCTTATTCAAGATTTACTTGGCTTTTAAGTATGTGCATGTGTGTATGTCTCTGTATGTGCATACCGGTGTGTGTGTGTGTGTGTGTGTGTGTGTGTGTGTGTGTGTGAGAGAGAGAGAGAGAGAGAGAGAGAGAGAGAGAGAGAGAGAGAGCAGGTGCCTTCAGAGGCCAGAAGAGAGGGTGGAGTTCCTTGAATCTGGAGTTACAGGCAGTTGTGAGCTCCCCATTGTGCATATTGGGAGATGGACCTCAGATCCTCCTGGAGAGCAGTTGTCATTGTATCTCCAATCCTATGAGCACTGCTCTTGACAAATGTAAAGCCCAGATACTCAAGCAGAAGGAAAGGGAATGGAAAAGGGCGCATGTGCTGCATCGGGGAAGGGAGCAGTGGAGTTATCTCCCAGGCTTCTCCCTCCTCTACAGAGGAAGCATGGGGATTTTACCCCGGAGCTTAGACATAGCCATTCAGGAGAGCATATTTCTGAGAACACAAAGTTTAAGATGTATGCTACAGAGCATGCTCAGACTAAGGTTGTAGTTCTGGAAAAGGAAGTGACTAGCACATTTCTGGCCATTAGCTTGTGATCATTGAACATATATTCAGAAGGTTAAAATGACAGAAAGAAATATTTTTAGTCATGCACTCAATTATAGTCAGTTTTTTTTCCTCCAAAGTTTTCACTGAAACCTCTATCTATCTATCTATCTATCTATCTATCTATCTATCTATCTATCTATCTATCTATCTATCTTCCTATCTATCTATCTATCTATCTATCTATCTATCTATCTATCTATCTATCTATCTATCTATCTATCTATCTTCCTTCCTACCTATCTATCTATCCTGTCTATCCTGTGGAGTTTATTCTGTACCTCAGATTGGCCTTTAGTGTTTGGTGATCTTCCTACCTCAGCCTCCTGAGAGCTGAGATTATAGGTGTGAACCACCACACCCAGCTAGGACTGGATCTTTAGAAGGTGCATTTGCATAGGAATTTCTCCCTAAAGCTTTTTATCTAAAACGAAGCAGGAAGGTATGGTGACTTACACTGAAGTAAATGGACTGCTGGGAGTTTGAGGTAAGCCTGGGCGGATGTGAATGTGAAGGGGAACTCTAAATGTGGTGTGCTGAGCAAGACGGAGGGTATTAGCTTGTAGTGAATTTAAAATTGATATGAGTGGAGTTTCTACATACAAGTGGAGTGGCACTCAGAATACTCTTTAATAAGCAGCAGTAATACAGTCAATGCTAGTGTCTCTGCCCAATGTCCATGATATTCTTGGATACTCTTACCACTTGGTCTGGGGTTGGGTCTTGCACATGGACCTGTTTTTAAAGGCCAGTGATTCTGATGTGTGGCAAATACTACTGCTTCAGGGAAATTACAAGGGTTTTAGGAGGAACAGGGTTATTAGCAATATGTGAAACAGAGTCATGGGCTAATTTGGCAGGGGAATTTAAGATAGTATGTCTACAGAAGGTGGGAACGGTTTTGGTGGGGGAGGGCAGGGTCTCACTATATAACTCTGTGCTTGGAATGCGATATGTAGGCCAGGCTGGCCCCAAATGAACAGAAATTGCCTGTCTCTTGTTTTCAGAGTACTGGGATTAACAGCGTATATAATGATGCCTGGCTTGGAAATGCCCTCTTTTAACTCATCAGGGAAAACCCAGTGCCCTGTTAGGTAAGGTTTGTGGGCTTCTTTTTTTTTTCCAAGTTCCTTTTTTTGGTGGGAAAATAATATTCCTGCTGGATGACAAAGAGTGACAACTGTCTTGGTTACTGCTCTATTGGTGAGAAGAGATCCACACCAAGGCAACTTATAAAGGATAGCATTGGACTACGGGCTTACTTACAGCTTCAGAAGGTTAGTTCATTATCATCTCGGTGGGGAGCGTGGTAGCATGAAGGGTAGACATGTGCTGGAGAAGGAGCTAAGAGCTTATATCTGGATCCTCAATAAGCAGGTAGAAGAGACAGACTGGGTCTAGTGTGGGCTTTTGAGCGCGGCTACTCTTATGATTTTGACCGAAGACTGGTCTTCTTATGGGAAAAACCACCCTCTTCAATGGAGCATGCACCTTCTGGAAGGAAGGCTGCACATACGTGGAATGGTGACGTGGAAGGGGACACCTGTCTAGCCAGCCAGGTCAGGTAAATCAACCCTGGTGGTCAATGGGGTGACAGATGTTGTAGCCAGATTCTCCTCCCATATCCACCCATAGCCTGAGTTTTTGAAACCTCAGTGACACACTTCCTCCAACAAGGTCATATCTACTCCAACAAGGCCACACCGACTTCTTCAAGGTCACACCTCCTAATTCTTCCCAAATACTTAATCAATTAGGCAGCAAACATGCAAATTTATGTGTCTATGAGGGGGACAGTCTCATTCAGACCACTATAACAGCCCCTCATATTGGTCAGCTTTGAAGTAGGGATTAGGTAAGGAGCTATATGCACTTGTGAATACAATGACAAAAATAGTAAGATAGGGGTCTTTAAAAAGGGATTTAGTCATTTTTCATGTTTATGAGTGTTTTGCCTGAATTATATATGCCACATGAATGCCTGTATAGGTCAGAAGAGGGTGTCATATTCCCTGGAATTGAGTTACAGATGGATATGAGCTGCCATGTGGATGCTGGGAATTGAACTTGAATCCTCTGCAAGTGCTCTTAACCACTGAGCCATCTCTCCAGCCCCTTATTTTCCTTTTAGAAATTTAATAATTGAAGAAATAATTATTTATTGCTTTGTGAAAAGCCTTTTGAACCTGAAAATTGTGATTTCTATTGTAATAGAGAGGTCACTAAACAGTATTTATTTAATTGGCCATTCTCTCCTTCCTTCTTGAAGCACTGGAGAGTGTTATCCATACCATTAGAATTCTGTAGGCCTCTCATTTTTACTATTTTCCAAATAAGTTCTTTTTAAAATTCTGAGATTATAATATAATTACATTTCTCTCTTCCTGTTCCTCCTTCCAATCCCTTCTTGCCTTCTTTTAAATTCATGACCCCCTTAACTGTGATTACATACATTTTATATATAATATATATTTCTAAATATGACCTGCTCAGCCTGTATAATGTAACTTGTAGGATATTTTCAGAGCTGACCTTTCAGTATTAGATAACTAATTAGTGTGCTCTTCCTTGTGGAAAACTATATCTCCTTTTTTTTTTTTTTGTTTTTTTTGAGACAGGGTTTCTCTGGGTAACCCTGGCTGTCCTGGAACTCACTCTGTAGACGAGGCTGGCCTTGAACACAGAGATCTGCCTGCCCCTGTCTCCCAAGGACTGGGATTAAAGGTATGTGCCACCATTGCCTGGCTATCTCCTACTTTTAGCATTCCTTAGTCGCCTTTAGTTCTAGTGTAGGCTTGAGGCCTTGAGGGCTTCCCCTCCCCTCCTCTGACCCTGTCCACGTTCTCATGTCTATTCTTGCCCCTACTCAGCTCATGTTTAGACACGACTAAACATGTTGGTGAGACTTCCAAATAAGTTCTTTATTTTCTCTCTCTCTCTCTCTCTCTCTCTCTCTCTCTCTCTCTCTCTCTCTCTCTCTCTCTCTCTCTCTCCTCCCCCTCCCCCTCCCCTTCCCCTCTCCCTCTGTGTGTTTCTGCACACATATGTGCAGGTGCCTGAGGGGACTAGAAGTGGGTGTTGGAGTTCTGGAGCTGGAGTTACAGGCACTTACTTGTATGGGTGTTTGGGTATGAGGTAACCAGATATGGTGTTGTGTTGGGAACTGAACTTGGCTCTTTTGTAAGAACAGTATATATTCTTAGCTGCTGAGCCAACTTTCCAGTCCCCTCAAATTAAGTTCTTAATAATGTGCAGATAAAACCAGGATTAAGCATTTGGGTTCCAATTACTTTTGTACTTTTCTTTCAAAATTTTAAATTAAATTGTTTATGCGTATGAGTGCTTCTGTGTAAGTGTGGGCTATGCACACGCAGGTGCTCTTGGAGGCTAGAAGAGGGTATCAAATGCCTGGCACTAGATGTACAGGTGGTTGTGAGCTTCCTGATGTGGGGGCGAACTCAGGTTGCTTGGAAGAGCTCTTAAGCATTGAGCCATCTCTCCAGCCCTTTGTATTATTTTTGTTTTTGTCTTTTTATTTTATTTTTTAAAGACAGAGTCTCTCTCTCTATGTAGCCCTGGCTGTTCTGGAACTTGTTCTTTAGACAGGGCTGGTCTCAAACTCAGAGACCAGCCTGCCTCTGCCTCCCAAGTTCTGGGATTAAAGTCATGTGCCATCATTGCCTGGTTCCTTGTAATTATTTTAAATTAATCCATTATTAATATTATGTTGACTATATTCTTGTCTGTTATCAATTATTGAGGTACCAAAATTTGTAACAAAACGGTAGGAGGGAGTTTTTTTTTTTCTTCTTCAATAAAAACAATCACTTGGATGACATTGAACTGTAGTAAAATTCACTTTCCAAACTGGTTAGGTGCCTTCATTCTTTCTTAGGGGATTTTTGAATTACATATTTAAATAAATGAGAAAAAGATGACTTTGTAAAATTATTTGGGTAGTAATGAAAACTCTCAACAGGGATTGGGATACTTGCCATCAAGCTTGTTGAGCTGAGTTAGATACCTGGGACTTACATGGCAGAAGCAGAGACACGACTCTGGCAAGTTGTCCTTTGACCTCCCCACATGTGCTATAGAAGGTGGAGACCTAAACACACACACACACACATACACACACATACACACACAAACACAGACAAACTCATATTAGGAGTCGTGCTTCTCACTTTGAAGTCATGAAGAGGACTTTCAGGTCTTCCATAGTGATTCTGGTGAAGCTACTTCCAACATTCCTCTGTCATTCTTTGGGCATGACACTCATGATACTATTCCAAATGAAGCTGAAATAGTCAAACTACCTGAATAAAGGAAGAAGTATGGAAAGGTGAGGAGAAAATGTAAGCCTTTATTACTTGAAAAAGTCCTTAGATAAAATTGCTAGACAAAAATCACATTTACAGTCCATTACTCACATGAGCAACTTAGCTGAAGAGGTGATGGAAAACGCAGTCTTTCCCTGATAGCCATATGCCTACCTCACAATCAGGGGTTATAAGAGAGGAAGAATGGATGTAAAAGAATAAGCAACTGTCTATGCCTTAGACAACACATGATGGATTGGATGGTCTCTGGGCAATTACTTTTCAAAGCTGAATTCTGTTTCACTAATTTATTTTGTATCAGTAACTCAAATTGCTGTTTAATTACTTTTCAGGATTTCTTTCTCTCTTCCTCCTTCACCCTGGGACCACCATGGAATAATTAAGTAGAATTCCATAGAAAACAAACTTAGTAGAGGATATTCTAACCATGCCCTTCTCCACATATTTCACTGTTGTCTCATGATATTTTTATTGGGATTCAAAACAATTTCCATAGCCTTTTAAATCACTGGTTAAGGAAGACATGCTCTTATTAATGAACTCTAACCTACTCTAACCTCTACTCCTGTAAAAACCTCTAATGAAACTCATTGGCGTGTGTGTGGCAGAAATGGGAAGAGGAAGGAGATTAATTTTCTCAGAAGAGAACAAGAGACTGGTGAATATGATTGAAATACATTAGGCATATATGTGAAAAGGTAACAACAAAACCCAACATGACATATGATAATAAAATGTTAAAATTAGAAACATCTGCAGGGACTAACCAGGAGTAGTGGTATAAGCCAGCAGGAAGATGGAAGCAAGAAGATCAGGGGGTTAACGCCATCCTCAGCTACTTAGTGAATAGGCACCAGCCTGGGCTGCATGAGAACCTCACAACAACAACAACAACAACAACAACAACAATTCCACAGCTCTCACCTTAAAGGGAATAAGAGATAGTTTATCCTTAAGCCAAATGTGAGTAGACCTGGTGTGATGGTTTGAATAGGTATGGCCCTCATAGATTGTGTGTCTGAATGTTTGGCCCATGAGGAGTGGCATTATTAGGAAGTGTGGCCTTGTTGGAGGAAGTGTGTCACTGTGGGGGGTTGGGCTTTGAGGTCTCCTATGCTCCAGCCATTCCCAGTGTGAAAGATAGTCTCCTTCAGCTGTTTGCAGATCAAGATGTAAAACTCTCAGCTCCTTCTCCAGCATCATGCCTGCCTGGATGCTGCCATGATCCCACTATGATGATGGTGAACTAAACCTCTGAAAGTGTAAACTAGCCCCAATTAAATGCTTTCCTTTATAAGAGTTGCTATGGTCATGGTATCTATTCACAGCAATAAAACCCTAACTGAAACACATGGTTACCCTGAATAATTTATTAGTTACAGAAAAAAGAAAGTCATAAATCAAGGCATTTACAAAGTACATTGGTGGTGGCCACAGGTAGGTGGTTACAGCAATTAGTAGAACCTCTGTTATAGGTTTCAAGAGCTAGCTGATGATATTCTTGGCTTTTGAATTGGTAGAAATTACTGGTCTATTAAGAATATATTTTATGGCCATCAAGATAGGCTCATCAGGTAAAGACATGTTCCACCAACCTCAACCATCTGAATTCTAGCTCTGGAACCCACATAGTGGGTGGAGTGACTCCCACAATTTGTGCTCTGACCTCCACATGTAAGCCATGGCTTGTGTGTGCATGCAAATACTTACACACATCCATACATGCACAAATTAATTTTTAAGATTTATTTTTGTTTAAGTATATATGTGCATGTATACAATATGTGTGTTAGGGTGGCTAAAGAAGCCAGAAGAGGACACCAGATCTCATGGAGCTGGAGTTACAAGCAGTTGTGAACCTCTGAGCATAGATGCTGGGAACCAAATTCAGGTCTCCTGCAAAAGGACCAAGTGCTTCTTAACTGCTGAGCCATCTCTCCAGCTCCCCTAAAATATATTCTAAAGGTTTTGGTTAGTCAAAAGGATTTAAGGTCAGGCACAGGAATGGTCAGTGAATACCTTTCACAGGGACTAAAAGTAGCCTGAGATATAATTTCCCTATTATGTGCACATTCTAACTTTGCACTCCCATTGGTTCAGTCATGTGGCCCGGAAGAGTCCTTAACGCAGGTGTAGCTTTCCCTTTCCTGGGAATTGCAATTTTTACACATGACAGTGCTTTGTATAGTTATTCCTCCCAAGCTCTGGAGTGCTTTGGAGAACAGTACTGAGGAATGTTGGCTTCAAGTTTAGAAATGATCTTCAGAGAGGGCTTTTTGTTATTTATTTGCTTTTAAAAAGGAGAGTCTCATGTAGTAGTTCAGGTTGGCCTCTAATTTACTATGTAGCCAAGGATGACCTTGAACTCCTGACTCCCTTACTTCTACTTTCAAAGTCCTAGGATTACAGATGTTTCCACCATACCCAGTTTCCGAAATAGAGAAACTTTTAGTCCCTCCTCTTTTTCTCTCTTTTTCTCCCCCCCCCTTTTTTTGTTTTGTTTTTCGAGACAGGGTTTCTCTGTATAGCCCTGGCTGTCCTGGAATTCACTTTGTAGACCAATTTCGAACTCAGAAATCTGCCTGCCTCTGCCTCCCGAGTGCTGGGATTAAAGCCGTGCACCACCACGCCCGGCTCTCTTTCTTGTTCTCTCTCTCTCTCTCTCTCTCTCTCTCTCTCTCTGTCTGTCTGTCTGTCTGTCTGTCTGTCTGTCTGTGTTTTTATCCTCCTGCCTGTGGTCTGTGGAGGCCAGAAGTAGACATTGGATCCCTGGAGTTTGAGTTAAAAGTGTCTATAAGCAGTCCAACTTGAGTGCTGGGAACTGAACTCAGGTCTTCTGAAAGAGCAGCAATCACGTTTTACTGCTGAGTCATCTATCCTCTCCTTTTTTTCTAACTCCCTTCAAATTTACCTTTTAATACATAATTTAGGGAAGTCAGGGCAGGAACTCAAGGCAGGAATAGATGCAAAGGCCATGGAGTAGTGTTGCTTAATGGCTTGCTCAGCCTGCTTTATTATACAACCAGGACCACTGTCCAGGGGTGATACCACCCACAGTAAGCTGGACCCCTGTATGTCAGTCATAAATCAAGAAAATGCTCCTGAAGGCTTGTCCACAGGCTAGATGGGTGGGGACATTTTCTTTTCTCAATTAAGGTTCTCTCTTTCCAAATGAGCCAAGCTTGTGTCAAATTGACACAAAACTAGCCAGCTCATGGGATGTTCTTGAGGAGGAAGAGAGAGAGAGAGAGAGAGAGAGAGAGAGAGAGAGAGACAGAGACAGAGAGACAGAGAGACAGAGACAGAGACAGAGATGGTAAACAGAAAGTGAAATTTCTGGGGCTTGGTAAGCAGAAAGATCATCATCCATTGTGGATGAAGAGACAGTGGGGACAAAGGACAAAAGAGAGAAGGAGACGATATAGGCCATTGCACTGTCTCATGTGAGATCTCCCTATTTATGTACACAATGCTCAATGAGGATGGCTTCCCTGTGGGAAATGGAAGATGCTTTTCCATCTGGAAGAACTTGGAACAGATCAAAGGTGCAACACTGGTGTGCAATGCTGGGCAAATTAAAGATGCCACCAGAAAAATTGAGGATTTGTCAGGAAAGGGCTTTAGCTGGGTTCGGTTCCCCCTTTCCTTAGAGCTCCTTAGTGCTGAGAAAGCTGGGTTGGCATCTCTGAGATGTGCTGAACAGCAGAAGAGGGACCTGTTAAAGTGGTCGGAGTTTTCCAGTGTCCTTACAATATCCTTTGAAGCCAGATAAAAGTGATGTTTCTTCCTGGAACAGATGATTGATTCCAGTGGGGTTTGGATTAGATTTATGACTTTGAAAGGAGCTTGCAATTGCATAGTAGTTGGTTACTTGACATTTTTTCCTTAGAAAATTCTAAGGAAACAGGGGCCTTAGAAGACTTGGAGTATTCAGGGAGATGCTATGTTCTGTGGGGGCAGAAGCATGAAGGCAGCTCAGAGTGACCACCATGATATATACATATTTCCTGAGAATTTTCTGGTTATACCTGATTTCCACTTTTGAAAAAGTGATAGATTATCTAGCTAGCCCTAGCATGTATCTATGAAGACAGAAAGAAGTACCGAAGGCTGAGTGGAGCTGTATCTAGTTCAGTGCTGAAGAAAAATATCCTTAGGTGAGCCACATGTAGACTTTCACATTCTTTCCTTCCCTCCCTTTCCTTTATTTGGGGGTAGGACAGATATGTATGTACATATTTGCGTATAAGGTGTACCTTACACCTGTGTATGCAGGTACATATGTATGTGAAGGCTAGGGGTCAATGTTGGGTGGCTTCTTCAATTGCTTCGTCAGCTTGCTCTTTGAGACAGTGTCCCTCACTGAATCTGGAGTTCACAGATTCAGCTAGACTAGTTAGCCAGCAAGCCCCAAAAGATTCTTCTGCTTCAGCATTCCCAGTACTGTGTCTCTGCTGCAGCACCCAGCTTTTGTTTGTTTGTTTAATGGGGTGCCAGGAATCCTAAGATCCTAATGCTTGTTTGACAAGCACTGTATCAATTAAGCCATCTCCACAAACCCTTTTTTCTTTCTTTTTTCTTTTTCTTTTCTGTTTCCTCCCTTCCTTCTTTCCTTTTTCTTTTCTTTTCTTTACTTTTTTTTTTAAGGCGGGGTTTCACCATATAGCTTCAACTTTCCAAGTGCTGGGATTACAGGCTTACACCACCACCTCTGTTTAAAAAAAATGTTAGTCACACCCAGGAAGTTAAAATCAGGGCTGGGGATGCAGCTCAGTGGTATTTATCTTGCATGTATCATGCCTTGAGTTCTGTCCTCAGCACTACATGGAAATGTAAAGCAAGACGGATGAAATCAATGTCAGTACTGTACTTCATTTCATCCAATATGTCCAAGCTATTGTTATTGAACATTTAACCACTGTGAAATTATTCCTAATATACCTTACACCTTTTTTCATTTAAAAATCCGAAGAACAGCATTTTACGTTTAAAACATAAGTCAGCCTATAATGCTTGTTCAAGGTGCTCCACAGTGCCATAATGAGCAATGGCTAGCATGTTCGAGAATGCATGTATAACACAAGTACTCTTCTCTCCCTCCCTCCCTCCCTCCTTCCCTCCCTCCTCCTACTCTCCCTCCCTCTTTCGTTGGTTCCCTCCCCCTTCTCTTCCTCCCTCTCCCTTATTTCTTCTTTAATTTTCTCCTTCCTCAAACATCTTTTAAACAAATCACCAAGCAGACGTTTCTGTGAGCGCCTGCTCATTTCAATGACTCCATGTACCTATGCTATCCCCCACCCCCAGAAAAATCCATTATAACATACATAATCTCCTTACTTTACAAAATGCTCTGCAGAGAGCCAGGGGTGACATCTGAGTGGGTGGACAGAATTAGGCTCACAGGGAGATGAAAAATAGACTGCTGTAATCACTGATAAATTGAAAAATAAAAACACTACAGGCACATCAGAATAATGGCTACTTAGGTGACAACTCTCTGCAGGAGCCAGTTTCAAATGCAACTGGTTCATTCATTTTTAGGCGTCTTCTGAGAAATGCTGTAGTATAAGAAATGAGGTATCAGTTTATTGGAAGGATGGGGGAAAACGTTTTCCCCATCGATCAGAAAGGCTGTGTTTGACATGTCAACCCTTTGCCTCTGCTGCTTGTAGAAGCAGAAGCAGAAGCCCTGTAATTCAGGGCTGGGGATGTAGCTCAGTGGCTAGAGTTGCCTAGCATGCATGAAGCCTAGTGTTCCATGCCCAGAACTGCATCAATCTGGCATAGTGCAGTGTGCCTGTCATTCTAGTACTCAGGAGGTAGAGAGGCAGGAAGATCAGAAATTCATAAGGCATTTTATTTTTGCCTAGAGTTCCTGGCCAGCCTGGGCTATGTGAGACACAACACATATATTTTAAAAGCCACACAATTCATGTACTATATTCGTATTTATTTTGTGTGTGTGCATAGTGCAGATGTTCTTGTGCCATGACGTACGTGTGGAGGTCCGAGGACAGTTTCCAGGAGGATTGGTTCTCATCTCCTATCTTGCTGAGGCAAGCTCTTTCTTGCTGGTATTGCTGTGGCACACTCCAAGCTAGTGGCTGGTGAGCTTCCAGGCTCTTCTCTCATTCCCAGTTTGCAGTAGGTGTTCTGTGATTACAGATGTGCATCTTGGCATTTTTTTTAATTGAAAAAAATTTTCATACATTATATTCTGATCATGGCTTCTCCTTCCTCATATTCCCCCACCTCCCTATCCTTCTAAATCTGATGGAGCAGGTCGACTCCATCTTAAAGATGGAAGTCATTTTGTAGTAAGGTCAGAACAAGTTCATTTCTTTTTTTTTAAAATAGATACAAATGATTTATTTATAAGATCAGGAAATTTTATATAAATATGAACTTTTAAAATATATGAAGGTATTGAGAAAAGATTTTTTTCTCAATAATTTCAATACACAGCCTCCCAATGTGGCTGAGTTTTAAAAACTCATAGAAAATTAGAATACAAGACAGAGGTGACTGTGGACTCTGGGAGCGAACTCTTAATACAGCAACACATCTGGAGACTCTGT
>NC_034613.1:141186448-141197544 GCF_900095145.1 Mus pahari
AAGGGGCCTCTCTTCCCAATGATGGCCGATTAGGCCATCTTCTGCTACATATGCAGCTAGAGACTCGAGCTCAGGGGGTACTGGTTAGTTCATATTGTTTACAAGTTCATTTCTGTTTACTGTAAAATTCAAGCTTGACTGTGCATTAATCTGTTCCTGGAATTTGACATGTTCCCCACCTTATAGAGTTTGACGTACACCTTGAACATACCCTGATAAGATAAAATGTTCTGCCAAATAATTTTGAAATATTCATCCAAGTTTCTATATAATCTCTGAAAATCTCCCATGCCTTGGAAACCCCCATAGCCTTGCAGTTTTGGGGGACTATATAAACCCTACCTTCTCCTATGTTCAATACTATTTTCTCAAAGTTCATATTTGGTAGATAGAGCCCTGTCCAACACAAAATAAAGCTTGCTTGATTTGACCAAAGAATTTGGGTAATGGTCTTTACTCTCATTTGATGGGACTGACAACTCCATCCCTTTTCTCTCTTTAGAAAACAAATGGAGCAGAACACAAGCCAGTAAACAAGGAAAAAGCACCAGAAACACAGACACACACACCAAAACCTATAAAAAAACAAAATTGAAAACTGTAATATACAAGCAAGAGACCAGTAAGGTAAAAAGTTCCCAAACAAAGCAATATGAGAAAGAATCTTTAAGAATTCTATTCAAGTTCATTCTGCGTTGGCCTTCCGCTGTTGGGGATGGGGCCTACCCTTAAATGTGGTTTATATACCCAGTGAGACTTCATTGGAGAAAACGATTTTTCCTTTGCAATCAGCTGTCAATTGGATATAACTCCTTTGTTAGAGATGGGAGCCCATTTTCACTCCCCCCTCAATCTGGCTTGGACCTATGCAGGCCCATGTTGCCTCTGACTCTTTCCAAGTGTTGGGACTGAAGGTGTGTGCCACCACCTCCTAGCACAGCAGATCTTTGGATAAATTCAACTTGAAATTCACTTGATGGCTAGTTGTGGTGGCACATGGCAGAGACAGGTAGATCTCTGAGTTCATGACCAGCCTGATCTAGAGTGAGCTCCAGGACAACTAGGACTACAAACAAACAAAAACAAAAAAGAAAGAAAAGAAAGAAAAAAGAAATTCACTTGGTTACATAGTTTTGAGATTGTGAACTTCTTGAATTAAAAAAAAGATAAATTTATTTCGAATCTTGCAAATAAAGTAAAATTTCCTTAATCACTGCATACTGGAAAAATGACATATATGCTATATGAATTGTCAGAAAATGATCATGTACTCACATTCCTAGGCTTTTCTTCCACATCCCACACTTATAGGAACTGTGGGTTCACTAGTTCTTCCAGAAGGCATTGGAGCATCTCTGCCAAAGAGTATCCCTAAAGATTCATGAATTTGACAGTTTGGTCACCCTGTGGGATCTACTACCTCTCCTCTTCTGATCCAGATTTCTATGGGCAAGTCCCTTTGCACTGCTAATGTCCCAAGTGGCAGTAAGGTCACCACTGATCCCTTCTTATATGAAGCCAGAGCTAATGTTGACTTTGTAGTAAAGACTGACCATGAACTGATTCTCTTACCTTTACCTCCCATAGCTAAGTCAATGAGCATAGACCACCATGCTTGGATTTGACGTTTGTCTTGAAGTGGCCCAGGTCACATGCTGAGGGTTGAGGCTTGTCTTGAAGGTTCAGTCCTTCTTTGCTGTGAGAATCATGGGCAGTGTGATTATTGCCCATGAAAGGAACTGCTATTTTTGACACCTGATACTTCAGTTCTTTGGTTCCAGGATTGTACTATAATGGTAAATCCAGTTGATCTGAACATCTGTCTCATTCCTTTTGGCTCTTCTCTGTTTCCCTTCCCAACTCCTCTGTGTGTGTGTGTGTGTGTGTGTGTGTGTGTGTGTGTGTGTGTGTGTATGTGTGCGTGCGTGCGTGCACATGTGCACATTCTAGCGTGTGCACACATACATTTCCATGTTCCTGTGTATGCACTTGTGTGTGGAGATCAAAGATCAGCTTTGAATGTCATTCCTCAGGTGTTATACCTTCCAACCTTTTTAAAGACAAGGTCACTCACTAAGTAGAATAGGCCAGTGAGTCTGGGGGACCTGCTTGTCTCTGCCTCCCAAGCATGGGAATTTCAAGTGTGTCACTATGATTTGGTTTTTAAATTTGGGTTCTGGAAGTTGAACTCAGGTCCTCATGCATGCAGGGCACATGCTTCATCAACTAAGCTATATCCTGTACTCTTTCAATGCCCTAATTGTTCTTTATTTTTCAATCTCTTTCCTTAGGAGTACTTTTTTTTTTGAAACAAGGTCTCATGTATCCTCAGGCTGCTGTCAGTTTGAATATGAAGTTGAGAGTGACCTTGAATTTCTGATTTTCCCATCTCCTTTTCCCCCACGGCAGGAATGACAGTTATATACCAACACATCCAGTTTGTTTGATGCTGAGGATTGGACCCATGGCTTCATACACATAAGACAAATAATCTACCAACGAAGCCATCTATATAGCTACAGAAACCCATTTCATAAATCCCTAGTTACCTCTTGTTCCACTTCCCAAGTTTCTGAATATACCTGATTTCTGTGGGGAATAATGTTCAGGTTCAAGCTGAGTTCCCAGCTATACTTAGAATAGTCCAAATTGTGTTTTTCTTCCTTTTCATTCTTCATAATATAGTGCAAAGTTATCGAATGAGCAGCATCTTCTTCAATTTAAATGTAATAATCAGAAGAAATTCTGAGACACAATAGACAGTTAAGGAGTATTTGTTTCGTGAATGAGAGGTTTTATTTTTAAGGAAACTTTCATTTTGAGAACAAGCCTGAATCTTTTTTTTTTCTGGTATGACAATCAAGGTCAATTTCAATCTTTATTTGGAACATCTGTTCCTTTTGGGATTGATGTTAGGTGTCTGAGTAGAGGTAGGGCTCAAGTCTTTATAGTCCAAAAGCTAAGAATTGAACAGCTCCTAGGCCACATAATTATTGTTATCAGAAAAGTAAGTTACCCTTTCTGATCACTCTCTTTTACTATGTAAAGGGAGGGACATCTAAGCTAAGATTGTGTGAGGCCTAGAAGAAATATAAGTATTTGCTGGTCAATCTTCACATAATATTTGTGCAACAAATGGTAGCCTATAAAAATACTGTTGAAGGGGGTGGAGAGATGGCTCAGTGGTTAAGAATTTGGTTCTCAGCACCCACATGAAGCATCTCAAAACCACTTTCAGCTCCAGCTCTAGCAGATCTGATTCCCTCTTCTGGTCTCTTTGGGCAACTGCACACACATAGCACACACACTCATACACATACACAAGTAAAAGTGAATTACAGAATCTTTAGAAATATGACTGACGTTTTTAGGGAAGGAGAAAGAGTCCTAAGTGACTGAGCATCATTGGAGTTTGTCACTGTTGTCCCTGACTGTAGAGTTTGGAAACCATTGAGTCAGAGCGTTATGGAAAGGCAGTAAAAGTTGTCTGTAAATTCTGTATACATTTTCTATGCATTTGGAAGGAGATAAGGCCATTTCAGCAAATAGTTTGTAGGCCAATGAATATAAGAACTTACTTTGGGTTATCTATATTTATACCAAGTCATTAAAACTTACCCATGTTATGGGGCCAGAGGTTGTTCAGTTGTTTTCTTTTTTTTTGTTCACCCCTTTGTTTTGAGACAGGATCCCGTGTTGCCCTTGCTGACCTCTAGCTGAATAAGTAGCTGAGGATGGCCTTAAGTCTTAAACTTTTGACTCTCTGACCCTTCTGCCTCTACTTCTAGCATGCTGAGATTACAGGATTCCTTCCACCTCCCATCCTCTCTCTCTCCTTTCTTCTCTTCTTTCCTTTCTCTCTGTACCAAGCCCAGAGCTCTATGGATGCTGAGCCACAGCCCTAGGCCCTGTTTAGCTTTTGTGATCCCTATTCCATTTGTGTGAACAAAATGCCCAGAGTTTAATGAATGTACGGGCAATGATTCCAAGAAGGAATCCAATTTCTGAACTGCTATTTTGCCTGTTAATTGTAAATGAAGAACAAATCAAAGTTACTGTGAAATTATTGTCTAGGAGACATAACACTTTGGGGGTTGTACTACATATAAACTGCTCAGCAATAAAAATTGTGTTTTTAAGCCAATTATGCCATATTTGACTGTCAGTATATTATTTATTAAGTTAAAACAACCAAGAGGATCTAAGTTCTTATTATGTGAGATTGATGTCATAATTCAGCAAATTTTCTAGGTTGCTAGTTTCTTACAGAATTATATAATTAGGTATCTACTTTTTATTTTCCCCTAGATGCATGTAGCCCATGCTGGTCTTAAACTTACTGTGTGGCCAAAGATGACCTTGAACTCCTGACCTTCTTGCCTCCACATCCCATTTACTGGGATTCTAGGAGTACACCAGGCAAGCATAAGCAGCTGCCAAGCTCTACTGAAGGTAGAGAAAGTTGTTTGGACCAATTTTGTTTTCTTATTGAGACAAACACTAGAATTAAAATCCAGTTATTACTTATGACCATAAGGACCTTTTCATGACACCACAGCAAAAGAGATGAGATAACCCTCCTAGTAGTAAACAACTAGAATCTCTGGGTGATATGTATGTAGCTAATGTCACAACTCATATATTCACTGCATTTGTAAGAAAGAAAGTAAAGAATATCTGTAGAGGACAAAAATAAAGAGCAACTGAGTGGGGGATGTGGCTCTGTCAGTAGAGTGCTTGCCTAACATTCAGAGTTTGGGGGTTTGATCTTCACCACCACATAAACCAATGGAGACACACCTGTCTGCTCAACACTCAGGAGGGAGGCAGGTGGACCAGAAGTTCAAGGTCAATATTAACTACTGACAGAGTTTGAAGTCCACCTGGAATGGCAAGAATGTTGAGAGAGACCCATAAACTTCCAGTCTAGCAAACCCCAATTATAGAATGATCCTTGAAATTATCTTTTTTAAGATTTTTATTTATTTATTTTATGTATGTGAGTACACTGTCATTCTCTTCAGACACACCAGAAGAGGGTGTTGGATCCCATTACAGATGGTTGTGAGCCACCATGTGGTTGCTGGGAATTGAACTCAGAACCTCTGGAAGAGTAGTCAGTGCTCCTAACTGCTGAACCATCTCTCCAGCCCCGATCCTTGAAATTATTATTATTATTATAAACAAATTGAGCTTGGGATGCTCTTGGGAAGCTATGAGATGGTGAGTGCCAATAACCATGACAACAGGGTTTTAAAGGCCATGTATCCGTAGGAAGTATTTAAGGGAGAGATAAATAACAGAGACATTGTCATAAAATTTGAACTTTAAAAGAGATCAGTGAAAACCTTTTCAGAAATGGAAACTTGTAAGTATGGACATGCCTTCTTGTATTTTGGATCTTGAATTTATTTACTTTTATTCTTTAATGTGTGTGTGTGTGTGTGTGTGTGTGTGTGTGTGTGTGTGTAGAGGTATGTGCATGTGTGAGTGCAGGTGCCCTTGAAGGCCAGAAGAAACTGGATTCTCTGGAACTTGAGTTGCAGGTGGTTTTGAGCTGCCTGATGTAGTATTGATAACTGAAGTCAGGTCCTCTGGAAGAGCAAGTGATCCTAATCACTGAGTAACCTTTACAGCCCTAGATTGTAGGAACTGGTTCTGATGCTTTGATTGGGAATCTGTGTGTGAACACTGAAGGTTCTGTTCTCCAATTGGTTCTTGATCGATCAATAAAGATGTTAGTGGCTAATGGCTGGGTGGAAGAGGTGGGACTTCCAGATTCCCGCAGGCAGGCTAGCAGACACAGGAGAAGGAATGAGATTTGCCATGCTTTGGAGGTAGAGAGAGCCACCAGCCATGTGAGATCTTGGGTGGAGTGGCCATTGGCCACTTCTCTGACTGGGCCTGGGGAAACAGGTGGGAAATTGAAATGCAGCTAAGTTGAGGACAAATTTAGGGTGTTGAGCAAGAAGAAATTAACTGAGTGAGGGCAGATTTAGAGGTGTTGAGCTGGGAGTGAAGGTAAGGGCAAAAACGTATTAAAAATAAGCATATATATACTGTTTTATCCACAGATCTGGGGTGGTTCCTGAGTGGTATGCGTGTATGTCCAGCTGAAAACACAGAGTGATGTAGCAAAATCTACATGCTACACTGGATCTTGAATTTATATTGCTTGTATGAAAAGGAAGTCACCAACTCAAGAAAAGATGGTCTAGATTGATTTTTTTGGGGGGGGGCTCTCTGGCAAGTACTTTCTGGAGGACTATACCTTTAACACAAGCAGCATGTTATTCTCATGGATAAGGATATAATCTCACTCATCATTAGCTAATCAGTCAAAACACTCATCATCAGTAGCAATACATACAGAGCAAGAATTAGCAGATACCACTAAGAGCAAAGTCGTATGCCAAGAACTTCAGGATGCAGAATCATTGGATAAACATTGTGTTAGTCTCTTTCATGTTGCCACAATGAAATATCAGATGGAAACAATTTAAAGCAAGGAAGATTGATTTTGGCTCACTGTCTCAGAGGGTTCAGTTCGCTGTGGCGATGGAGACAAGTAGGAGTAGCAGAGTTTAAATCATAGGAGCAAAGAATCAGAGAAGGAGGAACACATTTATTTGGGGTGTTCTTTTTCATCTTTTATTCTATCTGGGCACCTGGATCATAGAATGGTATTGCTCACGTTCAGGGTGTGCCTCCCCCCCCTCAGTTTACCCTCTCCATAAATTCACATACCAATCTCCTCAGTGATCCTAAGTCTCATCAAGTTGACAGTGAACATTTTTAGCCATCATAAACATTATAAAATAAATATTTCTAAAAATAACCAATGACATAAAGAAGTAATTAAAAATGCAAGAGGAGAAATCCTTGTATGAAATAACTGGTAGTATCCCCCTTACTCCTTGGACATACTAGGCTTGGTTAAATCTCAGTGGTAGAACGTTGCCCTATCACATGTAAGGACCTGGGTTCGAGGCCCAGCACTGCAATAAAAAAACCATATAGAACTGTAATTCAAATATACACTTGTGGAAATGAAAATATAAATGCTGTGCAACAGTCTACCCAGGTTATGTGATGCTGTGGATCCAACCCAGCGCCTCTGTTATGCTAGGTAAACACTCCCCCAGCTGTATCCTCAGGCCTCAGTAAACTTATCAACATATTATATAGTGTTCAAGCTATAGTTATCTAGAATATATCAAAATAATGTTTTCCATAAAGTAGCACAGAGACCTGGAAAGGGTAGAAAATTTAATGAAAACTTGTAAAATACATACACAGACTAAGTTCTAGAAAAAGAACTTGATGAGTGGGTCAGAATGGCAAGAGGCTCTATTTGAAAAGATAATGGTTAAGTCATTTTCCAAATCACTGAAGTAGTGGTAAAACAACAAGGATGGACACCCACACCAGGACACATAGTGGTCAGATGACAAATCAAACAAAAGCTAGTTTAAAGAAACAAAGAAGGGGAAAATATAAGCAAATTACCTATGAAACAAAGAAAGCTACTGAGACAAAAAAAAAAAAAGCCAGTGGAAGATTTGTCCAGCTGAGGTAAGACTGAACGTTCCAGAAGTGTATATGTGAATCAACATAAGAATTAACATAATTAACATAAGAGAGACTTCAGGGAGACTGGAAGCATCTCAGGTTCTTTTGTGTAATCAGCCAGTTCTGAAAGTGTGTGTGGCTGTTCTTATAGGGGTGAGAGCATGGCCATGCTGCAGAAAATGAACAAAAGGAACATGCTGAAGAGAAGACCAGTGATTGTGCTCTCAGAGAGAGGTGGGATTCAAAATTACTAACACAGTAGTGTCAGTTTACCCATGTGGCCATTTTCTAAAGCCCCCCCCCCCAGGAGATGCTGGAAATCTCAAATAATACTGAAATGAACGTGTTTGTATATTTATAAATAATTATCCTATACCTATAAGATTATGATAAAATTTATTTGACAAATTAGGCACAGTAAGAGATAACTAATAATAAAAATAGAATAATAAAAAATCCAATTATACTATACAATATGCCATAGTGAAAGTTGTGCTGTGATTTCTCTAAATGTTATTGTTCTCTCTTTCTTTCTTTCTTTCTTTTTTTTTTTTTTTTTTTTTGAGACATGGTCTTAGCTGGCCTGGAACTCACTCTGTAGACCAGGCTGGCCTTGAACTCATAAAGCTCCAACTGCCTCTGACTTCCAGTTACTGGGATTAAAAGGTATATGCCACCACACCTGGCTGATACTTTCTTTTCTTTTCTTTTCTTTCTTTTTTTTTTTTTACAGCTGAGAATATTTTCTTTTAATGAATTTACAAACTAAATTACAAATAATATTAACAGAACACTGGAGGACAGAGGGTGGGTGAAGAAAATCATAAAAGAAATATTTCCTTTTAACAATTACAAAATCTGAAAGTGTACATGGCAACAAGTCCATCCACACTGGCAAGGAGAAAAAAAAAGGAAAAAGAAGAAACAACAACAAAACCACTAAAATATCCAAACTACTCTAACTTGAAATATAAATATAACTGTTCACTCTTTTATAGAAAATTTCCCCCAATGACCTAACCAGGTCAAAGCCTTTAAAAAGTATCAGCATTTTCAAAATGATGTCTCCTGGCTGGTATCCCTCCAGGGGGGAAGGGTGGCTCTCAGAGGAGGGTGGTAATAAGGCCCTCTGAAAAGTGAAGAACTGAACTTCCAAAAGGAGGGCTGGGGATCTGGCTCATTGGTGGTACATTTGCTTAGTGAGGGCAAGGTCCTGGGTTTTGCCGTCAGCACCAGAAAACAGTAAGATTGCTAAAAAGAGAAATTCAAGTGTCTTTCACCTTGCCCTCTGAACCACGATGAACAGACCAAAGTGAAGCGCAAGCCTTGTGCCCTCCTGGTTCTTCTTGCCTGGGGAAGGTAGACAGGGCACTGGAGGGAATCATTTCTTCTGCTTCTCCAACCAGGCCCTTGATTGCTAGGTGAGGCCAAACGCTAAAACTAAGGTACAAACAGCTTAGGTCTATTTTTCAATCTAATTCATTAAAACGGCCCCCTCCTGCTTGGTTCTGAGCTGTCCCAACTTAGGCTTCTGCTCATGCTCATTAGTTCACAAAACAGTGGCAGCAGGAGTCTGGGGGCGTTTCCCTCAACATGGTAATTATGAGACAGTCTTAACTTTGGGATGGCAAAACCTGACACAGGGGAAATCTGTCAGTTTTGCTTTGAATACCAATCCTTCTCAGTAATGACTGAGAAGAGGGAGAGAAGCTGGTGGAAGCCAGGTTAAGTGCATCTAATGCCAAAACCTCTCCCCCTTTCCCCTAACCCTTCCCTGCTCCTCTGAATCCCCAGAACTGGCTGGCAAGAGAAAAGGCGAGTGCTAAGACAGCCAGAAAACAGCAGAAGGCTGACCTGTGTCCAAAGGCCCAGGGTCAAGTCAGACCACAGGTGAAGAGGGCTTTGGGAAGGACATCAGAGTCGAAGGTGGGGCACTGGCTTAGTCACATCCTGGAAGAAAGGGTGAGCCAGGGCTGCTTTGGCTGAAATCTGCTTGTTGGGGTCATAGTGCAGCAATTACGATAACAAGCTCCATCCATCTTCATCCAGGGGAGGCACAACTTTGCTAAAATCTTGCCGAGCCCACTTGGGGAAACTTGGCTTATAATCAGGCATAGAAGTAACTCCTGGCCAAACCACCTCATCTGGGGTCTCCAGAGTCCGAAAGATCCGGAAGAGTTGGTCAGTCTCAGAATCTCCAGGGAATAGGGCTCTGTGGGTCACCATTTCAGCAAAGATGCAGCCCAGGCTCCAGATATCCACGGCTGTGGAGTAGTAGTACTTGCAGCCCAGAAGAATTTCAGGCGCTCGGTACCACAGGGTCACCACCTCATGAGTGTAAGTTCGGACAGGGACTCCAAAGGCTCTTGCTAGTCCCAAGTCTGCCAGCTTGATGGACCCCTCTGCATTGATAAGCAGGTTCTGGGGCTTAAGGTCTCGGTGAAGGACACGGTGAGAATGGCAGAATGCCAGGCCCTGGAGCAGCTGGAACAGATAGCTCTTGATGAGGGGGAGAGGGATGCCCGTGAGAGCGGAGGCGTCCATAAATTTCTTGAGGTCCTGGTGCAGAAATTAAAAAACCAGATAAAGCTTATTTTCTGTGTGGATGACATCCAGCAGCTTGATGATATTAGGGTGATTAAGTTCCTTAAGGAGAGAGATCTCTCGGATGGCAGTACTGGGTACACCTTCGGTCTCAGTGTCGAGCCGGATCTTCTTAAACCTCTCCCGCCAACTTGTTTTTGGCTTTGTACCTGATACTTTCTTATAAAAGATTTTCTTTATTATTTTAAATTATATATACTATGTCTGTTTCTGTATGTGAGTCTGTGCCGGAAGAGGCCATTGGCTCCCCTGGAGCTGGAGTTCATTACAGGCGGTAGTGAGTCCCTTGATGTGGGTGCTGAGAGCTGAACTTTGGTCCTCTGGATAAGCAGCAGCAAAGGCACTTAACCCCAGAGCCATTTCTCCAGCCCCATCATCCATACTCTAGTGAAATGTCTGTGTGAGATGAAGTGAGGGGAATGCCTTTGCATTCTGATGTACTGGTAGGCTACTTTGTCCCTTCAATTCATAAGCACTTAATATGATGACAATGGCTTTGATAACCAAGATAGTTGTAAAGTGACTAATGGGCTAGTCCTGTCCATGGCATGAATATGCTGGGGAGGGGGATTACTTGTGGCCCAAGTAGAATGCTGTATTAATTACTTTTGTCTCTCTTAAGGGCTGGCCAAGCAAACCTTGATGATCTGAATTTGGTTCCCCAGAATTTATGTGAAAGGCTGAATGTGATGGCACACATCTGTAATCTTAGCACTTCTATGGCAAGATAGGGACATAGGAAACAGGAGAATCACTTGGAAGTTCATGGGGCAAATAGTATGGAGTGCACAGCACAGCAGAAACAGTGGGTGACCTCCACATGTGGACTCATGTGGACTATCTTCTGCATTCACATCTCTCTCTCTCTCCCTCTCCCTCTTCCTCTCCCTCTCCCTCTCCCTCTCCCTCTCCCCCTCCCC
>NC_034613.1:141197649-141200531 GCF_900095145.1 Mus pahari
TCTTCTTCTTCTTCTTCTTCTTCTTCTTCTTCTTCTTCTTCTTCTTCTTCTTCTTCTTCTTCTTCTTCTTCTTCTTCTTCCTCTCCTTCTTCTTCTTTCTCCTCCTCCTCCTTCTCTTTCACACACACACCACTACCACCACCACCAACAATAATAAAATAAAACAGAAAGGCAAAAAGGAAGTTGAACGTTAAAGACAGTATTAAGGAAGTTGAATTATCTATTTCTTCCTTATTTTTGTCTTTTTTGGATTTATATATTTTATAGCTCTGAATTATGAGTATGTATTTATAATGATTATATATTTATAATTAATGCCTCAACATTTTTTAAAAAAAGCGAATTAAGGAAGGAAGATTTATTTTGGCATATGGTGGGGGAAGGTACGGCAGCCGGAGCTTGAGGCCGCTGGTCACATCATGGGGAGGTGCATTCTGGTACTCAACTCAGTTTCCCTTTTTCATTCAGTTCAGTCCATAGGATGGTCCCACTCACTTTCACAGTGGGTCTTCCCTCTCCAGTTGAGCATTTCTGGAAACCACTTCACAGATACACCCAGAGGTGTGTTTCCACGATGATTCTAAATCTAGTTATGTTGACAGTGAAAATGAAGATGAACTGTCACAGATGGTATAGTATAAAAGTCTGTTAGGCTCCTCACCATGATATATAGTCTTAAGGGTTTTTTTTATTTTACTTCTGTAGTCTTCCATGTTTCTAGATGATGGTTGATTGTGAGTGAATGAACCTTACGAAGAAAGCTGGCCAACTGGGGATTACCATAATCATTTTGCTACCCTGTAGCAGATAATAGTTTTTAAAAATAGCCATTCAATGGCGATTCCAAGGGAGAATGGGCATGCAATCATGGGCCACAGTCTGGAAGACTAGATGGGCATTTCCTTATTGGGTGGTAACATTACCAGTTGGAGTGGCATCTCCCATCTGAAAAACAAACCTTCTATGGTCAGACACAGAAAGATGGATGTTGGTGATTGGGAGTTGTGGGTTTTTTTTGAGGTTAGTAGGCAGTCTACAGAATTATAATCAGTGTTTCAGACCAGTGTGGTACGGAGCACGGAGCTCTGAGTCACAGTTATTCATCTACTTGTTGGCATGGGGATGGTTTCACATTTATCAGCATTTTTGGAGATCTTTCCATAAACATGGTTGTTCTGTGGGACTCCTGAATTCCATAAGAGAATGCCAATTAGAACACCTAAACATTGGTGAACAGGGTGGCAAAGAACTTATAGGTCAGGAGACAACACACAGGGTTAATCACGGAGACCCCAGAGATTTCCTATAGATGGCTTAATCCAATAGTTCTCATTGACTTAGTTTAGTTTTCTCTCTCTCTCTCTCTCTCTCTCTCTCTCTCTCTCTCTCTCTCTCTCTCTCTCTCTAACAGTTTGACATATAACCTCACTACCAAATCCCTTTGCTTCTACAGAAGATTAAAATTCCCTCTCAGGGAGCAAAAAAATGCCCATTAACCAAGATAAATTGTAGTTGTAAGCGTAAGTGTGACTCATTTGGTGTTAGCTTTCCAGGGCGGTGTCTGTGAAAAACTGTCTGCAAAATTAATTTATGGAAAGGGATAAATTTCTTTCAGCCAATTGCGTTTTCAGAGCTAAGACTTTGGAAAATGAGATCATGATTCTGTTTGTACTCTGGACAAGACATTTTGCTCCCAACCAAGACCCTTTTTTTTTTTTTTTTTTTTTAAGGTTTCTGCTTTCAGACTGGCAATGAGCAGTAGTGGTTCTTATCCTGTGTCACAAAATTGACTGTTTTATATGGTAGGATGGATTTAGATCTGAGCTCTCTAAGTCTTATTCTTTAATATGGAATTGGCTGCTCCTTGAGGTTTCTACCAGCTGAGCAATTATTTATGTTGGCAGGACATCACAGTTCAGCTAAGTGCCAAGATGCAGGTTACAAGGTGAGACATACAAAAGAACATTTGACTGAGAGCTGCAACCCTTGGCTTCTAGACCAAGCTTGGTCATCAGGTAACTATGGATGTTTGTGGTCTTTGTGTTTCAGGGAGAATGAATTTGACCTGCTGCATGTAGTACACTTACTTTCTTAATCTGTCTGGGCTCTACTGACTTACTTAGCACACTATTTCCAAGTCTGCAAAATATTTTATGTAGCAAATCACTGTCAGACTAGATAGAGATGTGGCCCAGCAATTGAGCACTCAGGACTCTTTAACAGGACCCAGGTTCTATTCCTAGCATCTATATGGAGGCTTTCAATAGTTGTAACTCTGGTTGCAGAGGGTCTGAGGCCCTTTTCCAGTCTCCATGGGGAACCACCTGCACTCATGTGTACAGGTGTACACAGTTTCATACAGTCATGTGTACATGTGTATACAGTTTCATATAGTCACATACATAAACATATAAAATCAATACATTCATGCTCTTCAATGGCGCTAGTGACAATTAACACCACTGAAACCTCTGACTCAGCCTTTCCAAATGACAAATTCCCTTCAGTGTGTTAAGAGAAACCAAAATAATGGTAGGGAATAGTACATCAACATATGTGCATTTGAATGCCCATTTCTTACAACACTATTGGTCTCAAATGCCATGGCTACAAAAGGTTCTCATTTCCTTCTAGTTGTGGTTATAGACATCATGGCCAAAGGCAGCCAGGGAAAGAAAAGGATTTGTTTCAGCTTACACTTCCAGGGCATAGTCTGTCCATCATAGAGAGAAATCAGGGCAGGAAGTCAAGAGGGAACTGAAGCAGAAAATGTGGAGGAACATTGCTTACTGGCTTGCTCTCTGATGTATGCTCAGCTAGCTTTCTTTTTTTATGTTATTTTTTATTAGATATTTTCTTTATTTACATTTCAAATGCTATCC
>NC_034613.1:141200542-141221308 GCF_900095145.1 Mus pahari
GGTCCACACTCTCACCAGTGCAGACTGGAGCCTACATGAACTGGAGCAAAGATGTCTCCCCAATCTGCTTACACAGTGAGAGCCCTCCTGGGCAGACACGTCTCCTCTGGCACGGAAGGTGCTTGTATGTCTAGAGACAAAAAGGGGATCTTTCCCAGAATCTGTGTTGCTTCTGCAGGCTGCCCTCTCCCAGCAACTCACCGGAGCAAAGATGGCAAAGATGGCTCTCTTACCAGCTCAGGCATTGAGAACCCTCCTGGGTAGACACCTCTCCTCTGGTGGGAAAGGTGCCGGATGTCTGGAGCCAGAAACGGAGTCTGTCCTAGCAGCTGTGTCGCTTCTGCAGGCTGCCCTCTCCCCGGCAATGCACCGGAGCAAAGATAGGACTGAAGTCTTGACATCACTCCTCAATTGGAGCTGGAGAAGTCATTTTCTTCATCTTCAAGAATGGAGGTTGGCCTTTACTGGATATTTCCGATGTGTTAGTCTCAGAACGAATCATTGGCAAGCGTGTCATCAATACCCATATTTTAAAGGTTTATCTACTTGTTATTTATGAATGTGCATGTGCCTGTGTCTGGTCTTGTTCATGTGGGTACCAGTGGAAGCCAGAATGTGGATATTGAATCTCCTGGAATTGGAGTTAAAGGCAGCTGTGAGCTGGCTGACATGAATAATGGGACCTGAAGTCAGGTCCATGGACAGAACAGCAAATGCTTTTAACGATTGTGCCATCTTTCCAGTCTTAACATTTCCATTTTAGAAATTAGAAAACTGGGGCTCAGAGGTGCTCAAGAACTCAGCCCAGGATTAATCTAGACCAGTGGTTCTCAACCTGCGGGTCGCAAACCCTCTGGCAAAATTCTATCTCCACAAATACATTATTATACACAACAGTAGCACAATTCCAGTTATGAAGTAGCAAGAAAAATAATGTTATGGATGGGGGAAGGGGTCACCACAGCATGCAGAACTGTATTAAAGGGTCACAGCATTAGGAATGTTGAGAACAGAACCACTGCTGTAGAGAAACCCCAGGTGATTGTAGATTGTCACATTGACAATGAAACCCTTACTGTTATAGATGTGAATGTGAGGGAGGGACTTGTGGGGAGGAAGGGTAAGGTATGACAGGGGTTAGAGGGAGGTACAGGTGCAGTGGTGAGAGTGAGTGGGATGTGTTACAGTTATGTATGAACTCATCAAAGAGTAATTTTAGTCAGTTTAAGACAAAACAACAAAGTCGCATCAGGGATGTGCATCAGGGTACACAGTCATGCCAGGGAGCCTTGACTCTCAAGCTCATTTCCCCAACAGCTAGATGGCCTTGCTTTCAGGGGCTGCTGGATTAATTTTTAGCAAACACTTGCTTAAATAAACTCTTCAGGATGCCTTTGAGGTTTGGAAGCATTTTAGTTCAGTCTGGAAGACAAGATAGAGAAATTTGAAGCCTGGCCAACAAGAATCAGATTCCAGGAGGCTTTGCCCACTTTCCACATCAGTAGTCTCTTTTAATGGTCTTGACCCATTGGGAATTAATCTCTTTTAAAAAGCTTATGCTCCATTATCCATCCTGCCTTGCCTCATACACACTCTTTTGTTTCCAGAGCAACTGCTCTAATACCTCATTGGTCCATATCTCATTGGCTCAACTCCATTTTCCTGGCCCTGGGGCTTTAGGTCAATTCCTGTTCAAGGGGAAACTCCATAGTTATCACTTCCATAGCTTCCTCTGTTCTAACAGGCCACTATTTCAAAACCCTCTCCTTGTCCTTCTCTCTTGCTGATCCTACCCAGCAGGACAATGCAGCTCTTGTTCTGTTCATCTTTCCACCTAAGTTGTTGAAGTCCTGAATGAGATTGACTTCAGAGATTTACAGCAAAAGGCAAACTACTGGAATTATTTTGCAACTTAGATCTCTCTCTCTCCTCTCTCTCTCTCTCTCTCTCTCTCTCTCTCTCCCTCTGACATGGGACCTCACTGTGCAGCCCATATTCATTACTTTTGAGATTGCAATCCTTCTGTCTCCATGTCTCAAGTCTTGGGGCTACAGCAAACTAGCAAACTATTAGAATTAATGGTAGAAGGCTGGAGAGATGGCTAAGTGGTTAAGAGTACTGGCTGCTCTTGCAGAGGATCCAGGTTCAGTTTCCAGTACCTGCATGACATCCTACCACTGCCTGTAATTCCAGTTCCAGAAGATCCAATGCCCTCTTCTGGTCTCTGCAGGCACCAGGCATGTGTGTGGTGTTCCTTTACATACATGCAGGCAAACACACATACACATAAAATAAAAATAAACAAATCCTAAGAAGACTTGTTTAGTGTGACTATATGTTTATGTGCAAAAATGATACAAGTGCGTGAATCTAAAATCTTCGTCTCATGCATCAACCCCACTATTTATACCATCACTTGGAAGGTGATCCTGTTTTGCACTACACAGAGAGAAATGAATCCTGACATTTGGACTCTGAGAACATCCTGACCGTATGTCTTCAAACTTCACTAAGTTAGTCCAGACCCTCTTTTATAGGAGGATGGTCTCTCTGGTCACACAGATGTCCCCTGCCTAGCATCCATCAAAATACTAGACTCCCAGAAGGAAAGCGGTGTTCATCATAAATCACATATATGTGTGTGCACATTCATGTGCTACACTGCATGCATGGAAGTCAGAAGCCAGTTTTTAGGAGCTGGTTCTCTCCTTCAACTATGTGGGTTCCAAAGACAGAACTCAGGTTGTTAGTCTTAGGGGCAGGCACCTTTCCCCACTTAGTCGTTTTTCTAAGCCAATTCTTTTCTATGTGCTTTTAAGCCTCTTCTCCCATATCTCCAGTAGAATAAAGATATTTTTTTGATATTTTTCTTATGTGTTCAATTTGGCTCTTTCCCTGTGGCCTTTTAAGATACTAAAGTTGCTGTTATCTCAGAGAGAGAGAGAGAGAGAGAGAAAGAGAGAGAGAAGAGAGAGAGAGAGAGAGAGAGAGAGAGAGAGAGAGAGAGAGAGAGAGAGAGAAAAGCCTACAGCAAAGTCTTGGCAGACCTCTAAATCACTGTTAGCTATCACATTTCCCAGAGAACAGACTCAATTTGCTGTATCTGCTTCTTACCTCTTAAAGACTCTTAAGCCCATTGTAATCTTACTTCTTCCTCCTCTAAAACGGCTTTCATCAAAGTGGCTGATGGCTACCTCAGCTGTTCACATCAATGGGGTCTTTTCAACCATACCCCTACTTTGGGCTTCTGGGCCCTTATGCAGGCCTGTCTGACCTTTAAACTCAGTCCTTTATATTTGATGACTTCACTTCCATTTCTATGGTCCTCACCTAGGGATGTCTATATTGCTATTGATAGCAACAAGGGCTGAGGATTTGGGTATATTCCCTAGACGGAAGTGTGGAGTCATCAGTAACATATGGGTTAGAACCAGGCTATGCTAAGCTAGAGTCTCAGTATAAGACAGTTACTGCTTGTTGTTATTTATTCTTTAAAATTGTTATTGGCTTCTTTCTGTTTAGCCTTTTGGTGAATGTATACATCTCAGAAGGCAGGGGGTACCTGTAACTCATCAGTTACTTCAACTTCTCAGCTATAAACCCTGTAGACTAATGACTAATGACAGGTTGGGGGTTGGGACATTTTACAACCCAAGGGAAAGAGAAAGGAAGAAGGTGGTCATAAATGACTAGGACTGGATTTCTTTCAGGTTTAGAGGAACTTGGACTCATAGTCCACTTTAGTTATAATTACAAGATAATAAAGAAATATGGCCTTGCTTCCCAAGATTCATACCTGTTTCTTATTTAAAATGTCCGATCAACAGTAGCTTTTTTGTGTGTGATGGACAATAACCCTCACAGCAATAACCTGGCTCCTGGAATCTGAAGCAGTGTGCTAGGGGACACCCAGCTGTTGAAGCAGAAATTTGATGCAGGAGATTTACAACTTAGGCAGGTCCTCAGCCAACTACAGAATGGGAAGACAACGATCCCTTTGCAGACAAACTTTAGTTTCTAGGATTATTTGACCTGAAGAAGGGCAATCGAGGAACTCCAGATTTCACAGAGGCCAGAGACGAAAGAAACACGATCGCCCTTAGCTCTAGCACTTGGGAGGCCGAGGAAGGAAGATCGATGTGAGTTTGAGGCCAGTCTGGGCTGCACTGTGAGTATCAGGCTAACTTGGGCTGCAGAGTAAGACCACGTCTTAAACAAAGCAAAACAAGGTAAACATGTAGTCAAAGCAAAACAAAAATAAAAAGGAAGACCATGAGAAGCACTGAAATAATTTTCATCTTGAGAACATTTCTGCCAAAATGTGTCAACTAAAACAAGAACAAAATGTGAAACTTCAGTTCATCTTTGTAAGTTTTGGCAGCATAATTTTTCCCCTGGGGCATTTTAATTATTTCTTTGGAGTCTTCTGCATTAACTGTGAATCTTGGATATGTTTTCAAATAATTGGCTTAAAGCATCATAGATTGTTAGTTTCCTTACGTGATTAAATTGGCTGTCTAGATGTAACTCATCTCATATACAAGAGCATATTTTACTGCAAAGGAGACAAACATTCCATAGGAAGGTCTTTGTGACATAAGATAACATGGAGAAGTTTTAAGTATTTATTTATTCTCTGAATTCTTTTTTAATAATTTAATTTATTTGGGCGTGTATATGTGTGTGGGGGGCATGGTATGTACAAATGAGTGCATTGCCCAAGAAACCAGAAGAAGTCACTTAATGTCGGTGCTGGAAACGGAATTTGGGTTCTTTGCAAGAGTAGTGTATATTCTTCTGCTAGGACATCTCTCCAACTCCATTAGCTTCTTGCTGCTACAGCATTCATTTTATACCAGTGCTTCTCAGCCTGTGACAGGTTGTGATTCTGTTGGCAAACCTCTGTCTTCAAAACTATTTACATTATGATTCATAACAGTAGCAAAATTATAGTTATGAAGTAGCAATGGAATGATTTTACGAGTAGGGGTCATCACAACATGAGGAACTATGTTAAAGGGTCACAGCTTTAGGAAGGTTGAGAACCATTGCTTTATACCATTACTTTGTTAGTAATGGGACTAAGTGTCTCAAAGCATTCCTTTTCTTACTCCCATTACTTTCTGTATCACATATAAGCAAACTTCAAAGAGAAAACCCTAATCAGCTCAGGGCTCTCCTGACTATCATTCTACCCATCTCAGTGTTTTGCCTTCTAAATTGTCCTCTACTAGACCTAAACCATTATTATGCCATGAATGAAACTTCTACTATATTTTTGCAACCCAAAGGTTGCAAATATAGAGGATAACTTTATTTTAAATATTGTTTCCTTGTTGAACTTTTTCATTTTCTTTTTATGTGTATGGGCACTTTGCTTGCATGTATGTCTGTGCACTGTGTGTATACAGCAGAAGCTGGAAGAGGGTGTTGAATGCACTGGGACTAGAAGAACACGTGGTTGTGAGCTACCTTGTGAGTGCTGGGAACTCTACCATGATCCTTTGGAAAAGCGACCAACCAGTGCTCTTAATCATTAAACAATCATTCCAACCCCACTCCCAGAGAAGACTTCAGTGATTTGTTACTCTAAATATTTTGCCTCATTTCTATTAATGACTGAATAAAAAAAAAATCTCTGGCCTGTTGGATTCCTATTGCTTTGATAAGACTCCATGACTAAAGCACCTTATAAAAGAAAGCATTTACTTTGGAGCTCATGGTTCCAGAAGTATTAGAGTCCATGACTATTATGGTAGGGAGCATGGCATATGCAGACAGACATGGCTAGAGCAGTAGTTAAGAGCATGAGGCAGGGAGAGTCAACTGGAATTGTATGGCCTTTTGAAACCTCAAAGCCCATCCCTAGTGAAACACTTCCTCCAACAGGGGTACACTTCCTGATATCCTTCCCAAAGAGTTCCACCAACTGGGGAGACCATTCTATGGAGACCATTCTCATTCAAACCACCACAAGCTGTATAGGAGACTAGAATTAAGGTGTGAGCCAGGGTTCACATCTGAATCTGCCTGGGATAAAGATCAACTTCCCAGCTCACTCACCTGGACTTGAGTTTCCTACCACATGAGCCTTTCCACAAGGTCTTAGCCAGAAAAAGGTCAGTTATCCCATAAACAGCAACTAGTGAGAGCCTCCTAGATGGAAGTCAAGGACTTTCTATAGCTTGATTGTGTAAATGACATGCCTGATGTATTAGCAGAGTCACTAATTACAGCACCTAGGTCAACAAGACGGAAATGACGCTCTATCTTTTGGAGAATGGAAGAATTTGTGAACATTTAAAAAAAATAACTATTTATTCTCTAGGCATGAATAATTTCTCTTTCGTTAATATGAAAAATATGTATCAAAGAATTGTGGGATATTTTTACTTGGGCACATGAATGACAGAGCATGCATGTAGAGACTAGAGGACATCTTGTGTGAGGTGGTTCTCTCCTCCCATCATGTGGGTCCCAGGGACTGAACCCAGGTTATCAAGTTTGATAAAAAGTGCCTTTATCTGCTCAGCCATCTCATCAGCCCAGAAAGAAGGATCTTGAGAAATATTGACTTTATTTTACTTATAGAAGAAGGTTTATTTCCCCAGATCTCCCACTATGTGGTCCTAAGTACACATCCCCCATATCTTGCTTGTGACTCATATGTGCAGTTAAACCAAACAATTTGACTTTTCTTTTTATTTAAAAGGAAAAAAGTATACAAAGATTCATGTAACTCAGGCTGGTCTTGAACTTGCTGCATAATGGAAGTTGGTCTGGAACTTACAAGCCTTCCGCTCCCACCTCTCACATGCTGGGATTATAAGTGTGCATCATCATGCCCCGCTTTTTATTTAAGATGTCAACTGATGTATACCAATATATTTATGTGTACCAACGGGACTACAGTGCAATGTTTCAATAATATATACATGTGTAATGATTGAATGTAACATGTATCTCTCTCCAGACATTTATCATGTTGCCCTGGCAAGAGCATCCAAACCCCTTTCTTACGTTTAAAAAAAATATATCTAGAACAATTGTTGCTATCCAAAGTTACTCTGCTGTGCAATAGAATGTCAGAATATTGTTCTCTTAACTATGACTAAGTGTCCATTGCTCAACCTTTCTCTATCCCCTCCTGCCCCTGACTCTCCTCAGCCTCTAGTAACTATGGTCCTATTCTCAATTTCAATGAGATTAACTCTTGAAAACATTACCTATTTTGTTTGTGTGTGTGCATTCACATGCCACAAAGTGCATGTGGAGGCTGGAGGACAACATGGAATCAGTGCTCTCCTTCCAGTATGAGGGTGTGGGGGAACTCGTGTTGGCAGGCTTGGTGATGGGTTGAGCTACTGGCTGCCCAGAAATTAATTTCTTATCATCAACATGTAAATGGTAGCATTTTGTACCTTCCTTTCTATGTCTGGCTTATTTTCCTTAATATAATGATGTTCTATCACTCCTATCTATATTATGGTAAATGGCAGTATATATTCTGTTTGTGTTTAAAAATCCTGATACATTTTACCATTATCATTATGCAGCATACATAAATTTAAACTTGTGTTTATTTGGGATCACTTATACCATAACATAATAAAACTCAAACCAATAAAGCAAGCAGTCATCATCCAATAAACACACTTGATTTATTTTGTACAAAAGGATACATTTATGACTAAACTTATAAAAAGTTCAGCATGAATAGGTACACCATTACACTTTTATGAAGAAATATATATCTGTTACTATACAAACACACACACACACACACATGCACACACACACACACATACACACGTAAGGATATATACTGCATTCAGTAAACTCGTGTACAAAAGGTAAATTCTGGGGCTCAGTGGGCAAAATCATTGGCTGCCAAGCCTGATGACCCAAGTTCCATCCCCAGGACTTACATGCTAGAAGAAGAGAACTGACTCCTGAAGTTGTTCTCTGATCATCGTGTGTGTGCTTTTTTATGCACACCTACATACATATGAATACACATACACAATAAATAAAATAAAAAAATGTACTGAAAATGTAATATTGGATCAAAAGATTTCATATAAGTACTTTCCAGTATTCAGGCTCTACTTTTGAAAAACAAGTGAAGTTTGCTTCTTTTTTTGTATTTATTGAACTTTTATTATTTGTGAGTTTCACATCATGCACCCCAGTGCTACTTATCTCCCTGTCCCTTCCTATCTGTCCTCTGCCCTTACAACTTTCCCCACAAAAGAAAAGAAATCTCACGCAAGCTGTAATATGCCACAGTGTGTCCCATAGTATTTCCCTCTGTCTACACATCTTTACTTGCAAATGTTCATTGCAATGAGTTATTTGTCTTTTGAGTCCTCTGACTTCTGCTACACCATCAATACTAGATCTGTGCTGGGACTCCTCTCTGATATCCTGTTGCTGCTCTGTGTCATGCAGCTTTGGATCTGCAAGACTGGCAGTTCATAGATGGGGTAGATATTGGAGTGAGGCAGTTCAAAGCCCTGGAACTTGGTGTGGGTTGTACTGAGTTGGTTAGCTCTCCTGTATGCTACACTACCAGGATGAGCTCTCCAGCACCACCCTGTGCTAGCTCACCTAAAGCTGCAGCAGGCAAGGGGCAGGTCTAGCTCTCCTGCTCTCCTGCCCTTGAGCTGGCTCACCCACTTCCACAATAGCAGGGCCAGATCTACTGTGCTGCCCAGGTGAGGTGCAGAGCTCACTCTCCCAGTGCTACAGCCACTGAAGGATGTGTCTATTGAGCATTTCTTTATTATTTTAGTGTTTCTACACTCCATGGTGGGAACAGTATATGAAAAAAAACCTTTCAACTGCAGAAAGGGCATTTAAAGCCCCTTTCATAAATAACAAATACCAGTCTTAGTTTCCATTAATTAAAAAAAAATCATTCACTTTGTTTTCCTGGTGAAATGATTGGGGAGAAAATTAAGTTTAATGCTTTAAAAGATTCTGTAGATTTGTGCAAAAGAAAAAGGAAAAAAAATTTAAAAAGAAAGAGAAAGATTTTAAAGAGAGAGAGAGGAAAAAGTCTCAAACCTTAGTCCCTTGGCTTCTGAGTGTTTTGAAGAGGAATCAGAAGCTCTTGAGGACAGAATGCTGATGTCTGTGTTGAAGCCCTCAGAGGCATCCTAAATATCTGATTCTGCCCAGGTCTCTGGTGGTACAGGATCATCACAGGTTGCAGGTCCAAGATGTAATTGATGATGTGTGATAATATTCCATCTTGCTCACCTTCTTTTTCTGGGGGATGCAGAATACAAGCTTGGAGTAGCATTCCTTTTCCTCCTCCTCCTCCTCCTCCTCCTCCTCCTCCTCCTCCTTCTCTTCCTTCTTTTCATCTTCTCCTCCTCCTTCTTCTTCTGCTTCTCCTTCTTCTCCTTCTTTTTTTTTCTTCTTCCTCTTCTTCTTTTGTCAAGGTAAAATAATGTTTTAGTATTTTTCCCCAACATAATATTTTATTGATTATATTGGAATTTCATACAATGTAGCCCAGTCACACTTTTTCCCCCATTCCTCCTAGGTCTCCCCACCCACCCTTGCATTTTCCCCAATACAAAAGGCAAAATAGACCATGTCCAATCTGTGTTGCCAATATAATCACTGGAGCATGGTCAACATCCCAGTTGCCAGTCCCGTAAAGAAAACTGTGAAGTGACAATTTTGGAATCTTGGTTTCTTTAAAAACAGAAATCCTATGAGAACATGTTTTGGTTTTAATCCCGGGTATAGGGATGCGGGGCTGCTTTGGACTATCTGTAGCAGCTGCTGCTGGTTTGCCTTGTGCTCTAGCAGAGACATGGTTTTGCCAGATGCAGAGAATTTCAGAGCTTGTGTAATGTTTGGAATTCTGGGAACTTTTCAGAAGGTACATAAATTCAAGGGCCCTGAGAGGTGGGGTAGTTGGTTGTTGGTGTTTAGGCAAGTTGGTTGTGGTTTGTTAGTAGCCATAGTCAAAGAACAAACACAGGAAAGAAATTCGATTCAGAGATTTTCCTAATTCCTCTCTCTACTCTATCCTTATTTCTGTCCTATCTAGTGTTAGGGGGGTATAAAGGGTGAGAAAAAGAAGAACCTATAAAGTAGCAAAGACCAGCTATAAAACTGAGTCTTACCCTCCATCAGAAGCCATCAACTGTGAAGAAATACACTTCAGTATCTTTATCATAATTTTGAAAGAACTCTCTTCAATAGCTTCCTGTCTGGACTTTGTCTTTTTTTCTTGTGTGTGCGTATGTGGTGGGAGGAAGAGGTTGTCACAGAAGCCTTCAGTGTTTCTCATTCTCAATTATGAGTCTGAGATTATCAGTATCACTGCAAAGGATTCTTCTTTCTCCATAGCAGCAGCACAGATTAGGGACTTCCATACGGCCTCTGAAAACAACATAGAAGATGGACTTCAGAATGGCTTCCAGTGTCAGCCCTGATTGTTGGACATCAGCATGGGTTCTGGTGGCAGCATGGACCACAAAACATCAAGATGGCATCTGGCGACAACACAGTCCTTCTTGTACAGAAAGTTCAATGGCTCACCTACTGAGGTTTTCCTCTAGGAAATGTCCTGGCTTGATCTGTCAAGCTGCTTTTCGAACAGACTGATGGCTTTCATACTGGTCATAGTGGAAGAAGACCTAGAGGGAGAGAGCTGCTCTGGAGCCTGGACCACCACTGATGTCTACTGAGCTAGCTCTGCTTGACACTGTTCAGCACTTGGCTTGGTAAGTTTTTGCTTCTCTACATTCTCACCAACTTTTTGGAGAATAGTGCGTTCTACCTGGGTCAGGTCACATCCCAAGATGGTTTTGCTTTGCATTCTCCTGATGATTAGTAATGTGGAGTATATTTTCATATGGTTTTATGTCTTCTTTGGAGAAATATTTATTTGGGTTTAGTGCTTAGTCTTTTTATTGGATTGTTTGCTTTTCTTTTGGTATTGAGGGTTTTTTTCTTTTTCTGAAGTTATGGGTGGTTGTGAATTGTTTGACATGAGTGGTGGGAACCCAGTTCTCTCTAAGAGCTGCAAGTATTCCTAACTGCTGAGCCATCTGTTTGTTTGTTTTTGAGTTATTTGTATAGTCTCATGAATTCCTTGTATTTCTGCTTATTTTCTGCATATTTTCTCCCATTCTACCACTTTTTCACTCTGTTGATTTTACCTGGGTTCACCATCCCTTTAAAAAACTTTCTTTCAGATTTAGCTTTTTGATCACTCACACACACACACACACACACACACACACACACACACACACACACACGAGTGTTTTGCTAGCATGTATGTGTGTGCAGCACATAAGTATAGTGTCTGCATATGTCAGAAGAAGGTAGGTCCTTTAGAACTGAGTTATAGATAGTTGTGAACCACCATGTAGGTTCTGAGAACTGATCCTGGGTCCTATTTAAGTGCAATGACTGCTATTAATTAGTGTAGCCTGGTTTATGGTATCTTAGCCACACCCTCGGAGGTTGCTATTTCCCCAGGCTGGAAGGAGTTCCTTTTTGTGCAAATTCTACACAAAGGCCTCAGCCTCACGTTCTTTCCTTTCCTCCTCCATAAAGCATGGCAGCTTTCCTAGTATAGGAGGCTTTACTCAATGTGATTCTAAGTTCCTAGAGAATAAGAACCACATCTTGTTTGTCTTTATAGCTTCCCAAAGAGGAAGCATATTTCATTGTGTCAGATGTGTGTTTAACAACTGTCAGATTAAATGATATGAACACAGCATTTCTCCGTTTGAGGTGTAAAACTTTTGGTTCTTTAGCCCCACGTGGTAGGCCAATATGATGAGAGCATTCTATTTGTTACATAAAATCTGTCTTTCAAAGAATCAGTGCTACAATTGCTGTGTGTGTGTGTGTGTGTGTGTGTGTGTGTGTGTACATCCTGACAGAATAGGTGGTGCAATTTTCACATCCTATCAGTGTCTTCAGTCTCAGTCTTCTTCCATTGTGTTGGAAGGCCAGAAGGAGTTCATTTCCTAACAGTTTGACAGAGCCCATGTGTCTCTCAGAGTAGGGATGGCCGATGAAGCCATATAGCTGCGTTGTCTTTGACTGTGCCGGAATGGGACCTCTGTTCTCCCTCTCTTATGGTCATGGTGTCTTGTCAGAGCAATAGAAACCTTAGCTGCGATAGTATATGTCTACATGTATATGTTTGTATATGTGTCTGTGTATTTAGGACTGAAGACATGGCTGAGAGGTTAAGAACACTTACTATTCTTGCGCAGAGGACCTGGGGTCAGTAGCTCACAACTGCCTATAACTTCACTTCCAAGAGAGCTGACATCTTCTGTTTTCTGTGGGCACCTGCGCACACATGCATAAATACCCCCACATAGGCATACGTCTGTACACATACATCTTTTAAAACTAGGAGAGAAGGGACATTATGGAACACATTTCTATTTTTTGTTATAAAATAATGCAGTTACTTTAGATAGTTTAGAAAAATATAAAAAGAGAAAGAAGAAAGTTTAAAATGTTTTATTCTACAATACACACTACTGTCTACTTATTTGCTCCAGTCTTAAAGGAAACTGCTGTTGATGGAATGCTGAGAAGTTGATGGGATCTGGGGACACAACAGCTACATATTAATAACTTCAAAACAGTAGGGGGGAGTTCTTTTCACAATGCCAATTTTAAAGAATCGGGATGGATTTGTGGCCTTTGAATTTGTGCACTAGATAAATATTTATTTTGAGCCTGATGTGCTTCATGTAGTCAGGGCTAAGTGGTTAAGTCAATGGACTAGATATATATTTATTTTCCTGGGTAAGAAGTCAATTAAGGCAGACACAGGCCATTATGTACTGGAATTAAGATGTGGTTTTGCTGGATTGGAAGTATGGGTTTGGGGTTCACATGGGCAGGAGTGCGAAGGGTGATAGGGTGTTTATTGGAAGCTGCTGAGAGGCTCCCTGAAAGACTTAAATACAAAAGTCAGGCGTTGGGCAATAGGGGTGGAGGAAGAGCAGGAGCAGAAGAAAAGGAAAATTCTATAGTACACACACAAAATGAAGAAACAACACAAACAAAAAGTCTAGACAAGTTGAACTTTAGGGGCTTACCTTGGGGCTCTTCAATGTTGCTTTGAAATGAAGTAAATGAGGAAAAAAAATGACTAAAAAGCCAAATGTTTGTGTTGGTGAAGAAGGAGTTCAACTGATCCAAGCTTCTAAGTAGCTTAGTAAAGAATCTTGCCTAGAATGAATTCCAAGTGTTAGGTCCTGGGGAAGGTGAGGGAAGGGAATAGATCTAAGAGGAAGGAGCTGAGAGAAACCTCTTTCAGAGTAGGACATGTGTATATAGGACCACAGATGTGTATATATAGGACATGTATATATAGGACCACAGATGTGTATATATAGGACATGTATATATAGGACCACAGATGTGTATATATAGGACATGTTTCCAGGGGAAAGGGAAAGTCCCATACCATGTAGCTAATAAATAGTCCATTATAACTGCATCAGTGAGGGGACAGAGGCAGGAAACCAAGCAGGCAGTGATACTGGGGTCCGGGGGACTTCACAGTTCTGTTCTTGTCTTTCCCGGGCATCTTCTGTGCTGTGTCCCCTGTCCAGCAAGGAGACAGAATATGTAGTCTGCAGATACAGAATAATTATGCCCAGTCTTGCTATTGTTTTGCATTTTTTTCTTTTCCTGATTTAGATGTTGTGGGTGGGGTGCAAGGTATCTAGTGGAAGGCTCCAGGCAAACCAGAGAGCATAGATTTTTTTTTTAAACCAAAAGTTGGTTATTCTTTAGGATCTAAATTCACACCTATGACTTGAGAAGATCTGTGACGCAGTATGGAGAGTTATCAAAAAGATCATAAACAAAACCTAGCTGAGCTTTTTTTTTTTAAGTGTGTGTTGTGTGTGTGAGCACTCCTGTGTCCAAGGAGGCCAGAAGAACTTGCTGGATCCCCTGGGGCTGAAGTTGCCCTACATGGGTACTGGGAACTGAACTCAGGTTCTCTGGAACAGAAGCAGGAAGCAGATCTCCTTTTCTCAGACACAGATCTAGTGAACTGGACCTAGGGCAGCTTGTTTTCTAGGACAGATTTCTGTTGTCATGTCTCTCAAGGAGGGTGTATTATAGATCATGATGGTTGTGCTGGTCTTTTTCCTTTCTCTTTCTTCAAGTGGGAATTGTTAGGGTAACAGTGATCCTGTTCACACACACACCCTGACCTTTGTACACTGGATCCATTGTTGGTGGTAAAATAACCCACATGGAGATTGGCATGAAGCACAAGCTACATTTAGATGGCACCTGCAATAATATATGTATATGTGGCATTAAATAGAAGCAGAGAATTGTCTAGGGAAACCAAGGAAACAAACGGGAGGAGTCAGGGAGAAAGAGGAGGGCAGTGGTTATAGAGGTGAGATGCTCTACATGAAATATATATGGTCTGAAAATGTCCTTACATAAAGTAATACTACATCCAATGAATATACACCGTAGACATTTAAAAATTAAAAACATAACTAATTCACTAAAACCATAAACATTCACCTTGTCCAGGAATAAGGCATAAGCTACATTACGGTCTTCAGAGTGAAGTTCATGTAGTCTATATGCACATGTGGCAGACTTCATTTTATGATGGGATTCTTAGACCAGTTTATCACTTTATTCAATTGACTTCAGTGCCCAATTGTCTTAGAGGTTTTGAGGTCAGCCGAGAAAAGAGAGACAGCATGGAAGATTAGAATTTGAATTTGTCTACATGATGTGAGTGAAGCAAAATGCCTGCCTGGGCTTAAGCTTTGCCCAGTCCTGCACTTGACATATATGTGAAGGGATGATTAATAATTAGTAGGTGTGGTGGTTTGAATGAGAATGGTCCACATAGGCTCATAGATTTGAATACTGGGTTCCCAGCTGGTGAAATGTTTAGGAGGATTAATAGTTGTGGCATGTTGGAGGAAGTGTGTCACCGAGGGTGAGTTTTAAGGTTTCAAAATGTCCATTCCAGTCTCCCAGTCTCTGTTTCTCTGTTTCTCTGTCTCTCTGTCTGTCTCTCTCTCTCTGTGTGTGTCTCTCTCTGTCTCTCTGTCTCTCTCTCTCTGTGTCTCCCTCTCTGTCTCTCTGTCTCTGTCTCTCTGTCTCTCTGTCTCTCTGTCTCTCTGTCTCTCTGTCTCTCTCTCTCTCTCTCTCTCTCTCTCTCTCTCTCTCTCTTCTCTCTCTCTCTCTCTCTCTCACACACACACACACACACACACACACACACACACACACACCTTCCTGTGGATCAGGATGTAAACTCTCAGTTACTGCTCTAGCACCATGCCTGACTGCTCTGCTGCCAGGCTTCCTGCCACTATGATCATGGACTAGCTGTCTGAAATGATAAACAGGCCCCCAGTTAAATGCTTTCTTCTATAAGAGTTGCCTTGGTCATGGTGTTTCTTCACAGCAGTAGAATAGTAAGACAATGGGGGAGAGTGTGTGTCAGAGTCTATAGGCAGAAGCTATATTCGTTACTTTTTTTTAATTGCTGTGTTAAAATAGTACAACAAAAAGCAATTTATGGAAAAAAGTTTACTTGGTTTATAGTTGCAGAGGGTTAGAGTCCATGATGGGGGTGTGGCAGCAGGTGGCTGGAGCAGAAAGCTGACTTATCACATTATTATATATGAATGAGGAGTAGGTTTTATATGCAACTGGAAGAGATTGGCCAAAAATATCTCCGAGGGAGGGGTTCCTGTGTAGGGGAGCAGTCCTAGGTGGCAGTAATCTGGGAGGAGGAGGCTGTGCTTGATACTGTCTACGTAGCCTGTTAATTTCGGTATTCAGAGCAGGGGAGAGCCTTAGCATTCCTTTGAGTCTGACTCAGGGAAGACTTTGCCATTCTCATGGGTCAGAGGCATTAGGGTCCTTGACACGGCCATACTCACGTCCATAGTACACATTCACTCAGGCCTTCATGTTCTCCCCCACAATCCCCAAATAGCTCCTACTAACAGGGAACCAAGTTTTTAAATGCCTGAACTATGGGGGACATTTCTCATTGAAACCACCATAGAGGGTTTGAGGAGAATAATAACACAGGGCGGGGTGGGGTGGAGTGGCAGGCAGTGATGATCATGGGAAAATGCTGGAAAGGGAAGTACCTCTCTTGTAGCACAACTTCTAAATGGGCTCATGGCTAATGGTGTTAAAAGGACTGTAGGCAGCAGATGTGAAAGAGGCTATTCCATAGAGAATTTCTGTGACACAGACATATCCGTGTAGGTGCCTGTGTAAGAAAATACGTACAGGAAGTAGATGGTCACGTTTTTCTCCCTCTTTGTGAAGCACAGATTGACCTCAGTATGATGCAAATCCCAAAAAAGGGATGGTGTCCTTCCTGGAGGCCGTGAATATGGGATAGAGCCAACTCAACTGGCTGATAGCAGATTGACTCGTTTACAGCTTACAGGTTTGTCCTCTGAGAAAAAACTATTTCATTCTTTTGCACATATGTATCTGTGTGTGTGTGTGTGTGTGAGAGAGAGAGAGAGAGAGAGAGAGAGAGAGAGAGAGAGAGAGAGAAATGAGGAGCTTTTCATTATGGCTAGGCTGACTCTCCAGCAAGCCATGGGTCCTCCTGTCTCTGCCACTCCTCCCCTCAGCTCTTGGGTTACAGAGGCAAGATGCACAGGAGTTTTCCATGGATGCTGTGTATCCAAACCTTAGGTCCCCACACTAGCACAGCAAGCACTTTCCCCACTGAGCCATCTCCTCAGCCCATCATTTTCTTATAATCTTTCTATTAATTGTTTACAGGTTTCCTTTTGCAATTCTGTGGGACAATACAAAACACACATCATTGATATGGAGGCACTTCGTATTTATTTTACTGGTTTTTATCACTTAACTTGTCTCATAAATAATTAGAAGAGGAAATAGGGACTCTGGTTTATAAAGAGACAGCCATGACTCTCCTGTAAAATGAGGCAGAATCTCCAGGCCACTTCTGTGCCTCTGGAGACCTCAGCCTTTTGTATTACTGGTCTTTTGTATCCTGCGGTGTCTATGCTGCTTGTTTGTTCTACGGATTACTGCTTTTTGCTCAGAATTACTTAGGGTGGAGGGAGAGAGGGAGAGGGAACATGGGAAGAGGGAGGGGAGGAGGAGGGAAGAGCTGCTATTGTTGGCTTCTGAATAACCTGTAATTATTATAATGACACTCTGCTAGATATGCTCATGCTCTACATGATTACAAAGTCTTTTTTACATACATTTAAAAGTTTAATCCTTGTAACTAGCCCATAAAATGAACAAGAAGAAAAGGATCTATCAGGAGCAGGTTTGCGTTGATTAATGTTTTAGAGTAGATAACGGAAGAAAATGAGACTGTGGATGGGGGAGGGTAGGATGCCAAACCAGGCAGTGGAGTCCTGTCTTTTGTTTTCTTAGGGTTCCAAAGGCAGGCAATGTAGTCAGAGGAAGCCCTTGCTTTTGTTTTAGGAGTCCCATATGAAGACCCAGCTGCACATCTGTTACATATGTGCAGAGGGCGAAGGTCCATCCCATGCATTCTCTCTGGTTGGCAGTTCAGATTTTGTAGGGTGTGTGTGTGTGTGTGTGTGTGTGTGTGTGTGTGTGTGTATGTGATGTCCTTGACCCCCCCACCTCCCAGCTCTCTCACTCCCTCTGCTCTCTCTTCTACAGGATTTCTCAATTCCACCTAATGTTTCGCTGTGGGTCTCGCATCGGTTGCTGGGTGAAGTCTCTGTGATGACAGTTATGTTAGGCTCCTATCTGCAAGTATAGAAGAATATCATTAATAGTGTCAGAGGTGGGCTCCCTCTCATGGTATGTGTCTCAAGCTGGGTCAATCATTGATTGGCCCTTCCCGTACATTTTGCTCCATCTTTCACCCCTGTATATTTTGTAGGTAGGACAAATTATGGGTCTAAGGTATTGTGGCTGGGTTGGTATCCCAATCCCTTTATTGGGAGTCTTGACTGTTTACAGGAGATGGCTGGTTCAGGCTCTACCTCCCTCCTTACTAGGAATCTTAGCTAGGGTCATGTTTATAGATTCCTGGGAGTTTCCATTGTCCTAGGTTTCAAGCTCATCCCAGAGATGTCCCCCTCTCCCTCAATCCAGTCCTCTTTCCTAGCACTTTCTCCCTCCATCCCTTTCACCTCATCTCTCCTGTCCCCATTCTCACCCCACCTCCAACCTAGTCCCCTCCTTCCATCTACCCACCGTGTCTAATCTGTCTCTCTTTCTCAGTAAGATTTAAGTGTCTCCCTTTGGGCTTTCCTTGTTATTTGGATTCTTTTGGTCTATGCATTATAGCATGGTTATCCCATACTTTATGAATAATATCCACTTATAAGTGAGTATATTCCATGTTAGTCTTTCTGGGTCTGTATTACATCACTCAGGATTATCTTTTCTAGTTCCATCAGTTTGCCTGAAAATATCACTTTCATAATATCACTGTTCATAATGGCTGAGTAATAATCCACTGTGGAACTGTACCACATTTTCTTTACCCATTCTTCAGTTGAGGGACATCTAGGTTGTTTCTAGTTTCTGGCTATTACAGTGAAAGCTGCTATGAATATAGTTGAGCACGTGCCCTTGTTGTATGGTGGAGCATCTTTTGTGTATATGCCCAGGAGTGGTATAGCTGGGTTTTGAGGTAGATTTATTCCAATTTTCTGAGAAACCACCAAATTGATTTCCAGAGTGGTTGTACAAGTTTGCACTCGCGTCAGCAATGGAGGAGGGCTCTAGTTGTTCCACCTCCTCACCAGCATGAGCTGTTGCTTGAGTTTTTGGTCTTAGCCATTTGACCAGTGTAAGATGGAATCTCACAGTTGATTTGATTTGCATTTCCCTGATGACTAAGGATGCTGAACATTTCTTTAAATGCTTCTTGGCCCGCTTGAGACTCCTCTGTTTAGCTCTGTATCCATTTTAAAATTAGGTTATTTGGTTTGTTGGTGTCTAATTTCTTGAGTTCTTTATATATTTTGGATATTATCCCTCTGTCAGACGTAGGGTTGGTGAGGATGTTTTCCTACTCTGTAGAGTGCCATTTTATCCTATTTTTGGTATCCTGAGCCTTGCAAAAACTTTTCAGTTTCATAAGGTCCTATTTATTAATTGTTGATTTTAGTGCCTAAGCTGTTGGTGTTCTGTTCAGGAAGTTGTCTCCTGCACCAATACATTCAAGGATATTCCCCACTTTCTGCTCTATTAGATTTAGTGCATCTGGTTTAATGTTGACGTCTTTGATCCACTTGGACTTGAGTTTTGTGCAGGGTGATTGATATGGAAAAATTTGCATTCTTCTATATGCAGATATCCAGTTAGACCAGTACCATTTGTTGAAGATGCTATCCCTTTTCCATTGTATAGTTTTTGCTTCCTCATAGAAAATTAAGTGTCCATAGGTGTGTAGATTCTGGGGCTTCAATTCGTTTCCACTAATCAACCTATCTGCTTTTATGCCTTACAATGCAATTTTCATTACCATTGCTCTATAGTATAGCTTGAAATCAGGGATAATGATACCTCCAGAAGTTCTTTTATTGTACAGGATTGTTTTAGCTGTCCTAGCTTTTTTTGTTTTGTTTTTTTGTTTTTTTCATATGAAGTTGAATATTGCTCTTCCAAGGTCTGTAAAGAATTGTGTAGGAATTTTGATAGGAATTGTGTTGGATATGTAGATAACTTTTGGTAGAATGACCATTTTTACTATGTTACACCTACCAATCAATGAGCATGCGCAATTTTCCATTTTCTGAGATCTTCTTCAATTTCTTTCTTCAAAGACTTGAAGTTCTTCTCATACAGGTCTTTCACTTGCTTGGTTAAAGTTACACCAAGATATTTTATATTATTTGTGACTATTGTGAAGTGTGTTGCTTCCCTAATTTCTTTTTCAGTTCTTTCATTTTTATATAGGGGTGCTACTGATTTTTTTGAGTTAATTTTTGTATACAGACACTTTGCTGAAGATGTTTATCAGCTGTAGAGTTTCCTGGTAGAGTTTTTGGGCTCACTTATGTATACTATCATATCATCAATGAATATCAATACATTGAGTGTTTCCCTTCCAATTTGTATCCCCTTGATATTTTTTTAGTTGTCTTATTGCTCTAAATACAACTTCAAGTAATGTATTGAAAGCATAATAAATAAATAATTACCTAATAAACAATGATTAGTTTTGTGAACTTGACACAATGCAGAGTAGAAAACATTCAACTGAGAGCTGACTTATTTTAGACTTTAAACTTTTGAAACTTTTAATGAAATTTTAACAATTTTATATACACATAGGATGTTCTTTATCAAATTTCCCCCTATCCATTAGTCTCTTCTATCCCATTCCCTCTCCCACCAAATCACCCTCCTACTTTCACGTCCTTTATTGGTGTGCAACCTACTGCATTTATTTAGGGCTGCCTGTGTGCTTCAGTAGGGTCAAAGAACCAGCGGCTCCACTGACGAATATGACTCTCCCTCCCCTGCAACCTTTAACCAAAGAGGTGGGGCCTTATAAGCCTCTTTTTTTCCATGATGCAATGTTAATGGGCCCAGATAGTACCTTGTGTAGATAAATCTTGTGCAGATCTTGTTCAGGTAGGCACTGCGGCTGTGAGAATTGTCATCTTAATGGCATTGTTGGTGACCCAGAGTGTTTGGAAGGCTAAGACCTCTCCTGTGTGTGTGTGTGTGTGTGTGTGTGTGTGTGTGTGTGTGTGT
>NC_034613.1:141221313-141223823 GCF_900095145.1 Mus pahari
GTGTGTGTGTGTGTATGTGTGTGTGTGTGTGTGTGAGTGTGTGTGTGTGAGAGAGAGGGGGGGTGAGAGAGGGAGAGATTTGAGAGCAGGATGTGTGTCTCATTGTGTATTCTAGACCTATGCGGCCCATGTTGGTCTCAAATTGGCAGTAATCATCCTGCCTGGGACTGCTGGCATATGCTTTTATATCTACTACAGGATAGTTATTTATTTAATGAACACGTGTTTCAGCGTATATACTGCCACAAGCATGTGGAAATCGGAAGATAAGTTGTGGGAATTGGCTTCCTCCTTCCATCAATGTGGGTCCTGAGGATTGAGCTCAGGTTAGCAGTTCTGGTGCAGGATTCCTTTACTCTCTAAGTCAGCAAAGCAGTCCAGCTGTTTGCTTTTTAAGAAAATCACATCTTCACACTAATTTATTCTATTTATTATAGAATATTATAGTATTTCCATTGATAGTGGAAGGATAATATTGAAATAGTTTGGTGGCAGTTTAATCCAGAGTTTTCAAAGTAATCCTCAGGCAACATTGAGCTATCAAGAACTTGCCACATAATGGCAGGAGTCTCTACAGTGTTAGGTTGTTGGATTTTGAAAAACTGAAGTTGCTCAAGCCTACATTCTATATGACCTGAGGCTAGTTGTTCTGTGTGTGCGGTTACCCCACTCCCAACACATTTGTCTTAAAAGAGGCTAAAGGTTCTTTTGGGGATTGTTGTGAGGCTAGAAATTCCCTGAAAAGTATAAACAAGTCCATAAATATAAGGTGATGTAATTACTACCATCGCTCATGTTTAAGGAAATGAAACCAACAAGCAAATATTCAGTGACACAACTTTGAGAGGCTCAAGTCAGAAATTAATGAGGTGTAGTCAATAAGGAGACGCAGATTGCTTTTTGATAATGATTCTTTCCAAATGGCTTTGGTATGAGATGCTTATGGGTGATAAATGGGAGCTATGCAAATGTGATACATACGCACACATTTCTTTGAAGATTCATAGCTTGCCTGGCTGGCAAGCTATAAACTACTAAGAGCTCCATTCAAACCTGTGCAGTTTTGGCTTGTTCCAGACTTAGAAGACGTATTACATCAGAGTTAGCCTCAAGCAAGTCTGTGAAGAAGATGTGGAGCTAACTGACTGCAGCTGTCAGATAGTTGTGCAGGAGTTCTAACTATGTAGAAGGAAGGGCTTACCTGAGCATGGCCAGGTGGCTATCCAGGCAGGGTCTTCTATGGAGACCTTCTCTTTGGTGAATTTGTTACAACCTGTGTTCTGGACATTGTAGAATATGAGATCTAAATTTTGTCTGAACTGGATGCCTCTTATTCTAGCTATCACCAGAAGTTTAAATCCCTCCCTCCCTCTCCTTCTCTTTGTGTGTCAGGGGTGGGGGTGGGGGCCGGGGGAAGGTCAACCTCTGTTGTCATTTCTCAGATACCATCCACCTTGTGTTTTTTGAGGCAGGATTTCTTTCTGACCGGGAGCTTACCTATCAGGTTAGGCTAGCTGGCCAGTAAGCCTCAGGAGACTCCCTGTCTCTGACTCTCCAGCTCTGGGATTACAAGTGTGTGCCACTATATTTGGCTTTTCTACATGGGTTCTTGTGGATCAAACTCAGCTCTCCACGTTTATACAGCACATCCTTTATAATTGAGCTATCTCCTCAGTCCCTCATTTTAAATAAGAAACAATTATCCAATAGTAGGGTGGTGGGGTACTCTGGAAGCAGAGGCAGGCGAATCTCTAAGTTTGAGACCAGCTTGGTCTACACAGAGTGTCCCAGGATGGCTAGGGCTACACAGAGAAATCCTGTCTTGAAGGAAGAGGAGGAGAAAGAAGAGGAGGAGAGGGAAGAGGAAGGATCAGGAGAAGGAAGAAAGAGGAGGAGGAAAAAGAGGAGGAGGAAGAGGAAGAGGAAGAGGAACAGCAACAACAACACAGTTATTCTAAATTTCGATCTTTTGATTGATCTAGGAAAAGGCGGATTAGGATCAGAAAACTCCTTGCTAGGCTGGAGATCTGAACCAGCATCATTGGTCATCTCACTGGGAGGCTAATGAGCTTGTTGGTTAAGATGTTTTTGGGTCTAGGCAGGCAACAAAGTTATCTGCTGACTCACCTATTCAGGAAGGAATTCAGTAGAATTTCTTGAGCAACTCATCGATATGATTGGCAGGCTGGAGATCCAGGCTTAGAAAGCAGTGGGAACCAAGAAGCTATGAATGGCAGGGCATGCAGTAGCCGGAAGTGTGAGCCTCTCTAGTGACTCTGATTGGGCTTCCTTAGCTCGTTTATCACACAGAGAGGTAAAACAATTCTTGGTGTCTAAGCCATTGCTCTAGTTTCCTGTGGACGCTCCCTAGTTCTCTTACTCTTTTTTCATCCCTTAAAAAAAAAATCATCTCCCCAGAGATTGCTAACCCTCCCTAAAGAACAATAACCTTCACCCCTCTTCTCTCTCTCTCTCTCTCTCTCTCTCTCTCTCTCTCTCTCTCTCTCTCT
>NC_034613.1:141223853-141227754 GCF_900095145.1 Mus pahari
CTCCCGAGTGCTGGGATTAAAGGCATGCGCCACCATGCCCGGCACCACACCTCTTCTCAAGAATTGAATTCAGACTCTCCAGTAATCCGTTGGCTAGGAAAAGCAGGCACTACAACATGGGGACTTACACCCCACTTAAGGATAAGATAGGAAGGAAATTGCCATTGCAAAAGTTGTTCTTTTCTAGTTCCTAAAACAGAACAGTGGTCATCATGTAGGACATTAGTTGACTTCAAAAAAAAACTACTTGAAAAATGCATAGTAGTAAGAAGACGCTTTTGGGATGAAGTCTCATGTATTCCAGGATACCCTTGATTTTACTATTATGCCAATAGTAACCCTCAACTTTACAATAATTTATTAATTATTTTAATGAGAGTATTATTACTATTGTTGTTGTGTATATGTGTATATGCTATGGTGTGCCTCAGAGGACAACTTTATGGAGTAATTTCTCCCTTTGTGTTTACATGGGCTTTAGGGGTCTGTACTCACTGAGCCATTTTGATGGCCTGACCTTCAGCTTGTGATCTTTCTGATTAAAAGTGTGGCCACAATTCCTAGTTTAAAAGGTGCTGGGGATCAAATCCAGAGCTGCACACATATTAGGCAAGTGTTCTATCAAGTGAGCTGCAGCCCTGCCCTCATTGCTAATATGTCTCCCATTTGTATGTGCAACGTCCCAGTAGTAGCAGATGATGAATGACACCACAGTGAGGTTGTTCTTCTCTCAAATTCAGTGTTCTTCCTGCCTCTCTGATTATGGAGGAAGGGGATGTGGGGGAAGGTTTAGTTCAATCTCCTTTCTACTTGATAGCCTATTCTATCTATAGCAGAAAAGACTCCGGTTCTTACAGATGGGCTAGCTTTCAATCAGTTACAGACACCTTTTGTGGTCCAAGAGCAATTCCTCACCTCTAAGGGAACTCAGAATGTTTTGATGTTACAGATAAATCCCAGCTGCTTATCAATCGGCTCACCTCGAAAAGCTGCAAAAAAAAAAAAAATGCATTTAATACTGTGGACCTTAAAGCTAAAGGGAAAGGGAGAGAATAAAGAAAAAAAAGAAGACAGGAAAAAGGAAGGAGAATTTCTATCTGGGGAATAAACGTTTGTTTTCATAGCTTTCAAATGTGACACACTGGGTAGGGTAAAATGACTGACGTTTCTTGGTGTAATTATGGGCAATAGAATGGTAGATATTTTATGCCTGTCAATAAAGTCAGGCCACAGCTATTTACTTTTCTGATGAATAAAAGGATGGAAAATATATTCATTTTATTCTGTTAGTGAGGCCTTATTCCAAAGGGATATACACTGGGGAAAGAAAGGAAGTGGGTTATTTTTTTTAAAAAAACCTGAGGCAATATAAAGAGAAATGTGCTTTGGGCTTTCTTTTATTATATTACAATGATTTTCTTCTTTTGGCATTTTTCATCTGTGTATGTTGTGCATGTGTGTTTATACATTTTGGGCATGAATATGGACACACACGTTTGAGTGTATGCAAACATGTGTGTGGGAGTATATATGGAAGCCTGAGGATGCTGTTATAAGTCACCCCTCACTGTTCTTCCCCCTCATGCATTAAGGCAGGGTCTCCCAATCAAACTCTTCCCAACCAGTGTGCTGAGGGGGTCTCCTGTGTCCAAGGTGGAATTGCAAGAAGGCCATCATGCCCATTTGGGGTTTTATGTGCATTTCTGGGGTTCTGAAGTCTGGTCCTAATGCTCCATGACAAGTGTTTAAAACGAGAATCATCTCCCTAGTCTACAATGCTCTTCTTGAGTGTCTCCATCGAGTAATCCAAGTTTAGTGGTTTTGACTTCACTATGGCCGTCTGGCTGTATTTGGAAGGTAAAAGTATAGTGAGAGACTATAGAAGACCGGGATGGAGGAGAAAGGAAACCACTGCAGGAAAGGAAGATGACCTTGAACTTCTGATGCTTCTGTATGGCCCTTTATCCCCCTCAGATGTGAGGATGATGTGTGTAGGGAGGAGCAGGCCCATATGTGTTTGTGTGTTATGAATGCTCTCTGATATTTTGCACAAATGGGATAAAAGCCAATGAATTAATCGGGAAATATTTCAGTGAGTGTTATTTAGAGAGCAATGGGGTTGGAGATGTTAAAATGTGAATATGTACAAAATTATACCAAAAATATCATCTGTGATGTATGCTAAAGGATGAATGGAACTCTGAGAAGGGGGAGTGATGGAGCTCTGTTGGTAGAGTGACTAACATTCACAAAGCCCTGGGTACAGTCCCCAGCACCACATAAAAGGAGTATGGTGATGTATACCTATAATTCCAGCACTTGGGAAGGTGGAGGCAGGATGCTCAGAAGTTCAAAATTACCCTCTGCTACATATTAAGTTCCAGACTAGCCTGGGCTACACGAAACCCTGTTTCAAACTAATAAACAAAACAAGAGACTCCTAAGATTCAGTAAAGGTGCCTTGAGTGAGGGTTAGACCTTGATCAGATATTGAAGGATTGAGATAATACCAAAAAAGGTGAAAGGCCAGAGACTTGATCCTACACACAAGCTAGCAAGTCAGTCTGCCTTGGTTTTGTGGATATTGGCAAATTAATACAAGACCTACGAATTAGAGACTGTGTGGCTCACAGTGAACATAAGAAAAACTGGCCGTATCTTCTTTCATTTTTCTTTTCTCTCTCCCTGTACACACACACACACAGACACACACACACACACACACACAGACACACACACACACTCATGTATCATGGCACTCATATAGACATCAGAGAACAACTTCATGAAGTCAAATTTTTATCCTCCCACCTTTGTGGGTGCTGGGGATTGAATGCTGGTCATCAGGCTTTTGTGGCAAGTATCTTTACTTGTTGAGCTACCATACACATAAAGTAAATAAGTAAATCTTAAAAACAAACAAAAAAAATCCATCATGGCAGGGCTGTGTGGCAGCACACAGACATACTGACCTGAGCAGGCAGCTGAAAGCTCATATCCTCTATTATAAGCACAAAGCAGAGAGAGTGAACTGGAAGTGGTGTGGTACTTTAAACTCTCAAATTCCACCCCTGTACTTCCTGCAGTAATAGCACCTTCCAATCTTCTCCGAAGAGCACAACCAATTGGGGACCAAGTGTTCAAATGTCTGAGCCTATGAGGAACATTTCTCATTCGAACTACGACAGGGATTAAGGATAGAGCCTTTACAGGAGGGTTGAAGAATACTGAATACAGCCTCTGAGAAGACTAAACTGTAGATGGCTGGGACCTTACTTCCTTAATTGATGGGAAGTACCTTGTTGGGTATAGGCTCTTCACAGATGATTGTTAGGGGATCCAGCATAGCAGAATCCTTAACATTGAGCCTCTACCCAATGGAAAGACTACCTCTTTCTCATATTTGTCACAGCAATCTGCTACTCGCCTTTATGAAAGACTACTCTACTCCCAGTAGATGGTTGTATCCAAGGATATCTTCTCTTCCTGTTCCCTACATCATGGAAATGCTGACTCCTTAAGAACACTACTGAACCCACTGATAAGACAAGGAGAAAGTAGTCAAGAATATCACTTCCTTAAGACATTAACTTCTGTACTTGATGATTCTAAGCGCTGTCATAGGCTGGGACCAGGCATAGGTCAAGGTTTGAAAAGAGGCCTTTCAAGGATGGCTATTTGTGGCTGAAAGGTGCAAAGGGTGTACCTGACACCACTTTTGTGTCCAAAGTCTGGGCCAGAAGCTGAAAATGAAAGCTTCCAGGAACTGAAATAAGAGCTTTAGTCTTGGTAGCAAGTACTTTTACACACTGAGCCATCTCACCTATGTGGGATTAGTCTTTTCTTGTTAAAGATTTTATTTTTAAGGCATGTGTGTGTGTGTGTGTGTGTGTGTGTGTGT
>NC_034613.1:141227964-141235620 GCF_900095145.1 Mus pahari
TGTGTGTGTGTGTGTGTGTGTGTGTGTGTTGTAGATGTGCATGTAAATACAGGTACCCTCAGAGGGCAGAATTATGTGCCACATACCCCTGGAATTGGAGTTTCATGTGAACTATCCCACATGGCTGCTGGGAACTAAACGTTAGTCTTCTGCAAGAGCTGAAAATACTCTTAGCTGCTGAGCTCTCTTCAGCCCCCATGCCCAGTTCACTCTTCTGTCCCATAGGTCTCTGTGTCTGTGATTACATCTGCACTACACTGTCCTTAATATTGTACCTTTGTAGTAAGTTTAGAGTTGGGAAATGTGAGTTCTCCAGCCTGGTTCTTTTGTAGACTTTTGAGTGTTATGAATTTCTCACATCTGCGTGTCATATGACTGTTAGGATCAGCTTGTCAGTTTCTGGGATAAAAAAGAAAGCAGTCAGGATTTTGATAGGGCTTGTGTTGAAGCAATTGATTGAAAGCCCAGTTTAGCAGAAAGGCTAATGAGCTTTATCTATTTTTATGTAAATTATTAGGATCTTTATTTTGCCTTCCCCAGAAAGTTTATCAGGCCTGAACATTAGCAAGAGTCAGTTTTCTCCTTCCACCATGTGGGTTCTGGGGAACAAACTCATGTCATTAGGCTTGATGGTGACTGTCTTTATCACTGCACCATTCCACTAGCCTATATTTCCCCATCATTAAGGTTTGGATGTGGAATAACTTGACCCCACTTGGTGGCACTATTAAGATTTAATTATATCACGAGGGCCCTAACTCCATCAATGGATTAATATACTGATGAGTTTGTAGCTAAACAGGATATTAGGAAATGGGTACCTGTTTGAGGAAGCTGGTCACTTGGCCTTTGAAGGGTAGATCTTGTGTTGGGAGTCTTCCACTTTTCTTTCTTTTCCTAGAAGCCACCGGGAGAGCAGTTATGTCCCGCTATTCCCTCCCTTCTGTGTACCACCTTTCTACCAACAAGTGACCATGGACTGAAACCTCTGAAATTGAGCCACAGTAAGCCTTTTCTCTTTTGATTTATCTTGGGTATTTGTCAGGGTTGGACCACTAACTGTCATTGCTTCCAGCCACTCCATTCCTAAGACTGTATTTGTATAGGTTGGGTAGAGCAATGCAGAAGATAGGAAGGGGGTGATAAGAATTTGTTAGAGGAGTAATATGACACAGTCTCAGAATGAAGGGATCTATCATATTTATTTGTTTATTTATTGTTTGAGGCGACCTTGAACTTCTGATCGTTTTGCCTCTGATTCTCAAATGCTGAACTTATAGGTAAGCAGCACTCTACCTGATAATCAGAACTGGTCTTTTGATTTGATTATATGCTTATGCTTCATCAGGTACAAGAACTTAAATATATTGGTAGTTTTATCAAGCTTTTCTAATTACTATATAAATAGATGAGTGCATTTTAATGCTACAAATGTCTTCTAAGAGATTAAATTATTTTTTAGTTCAGATACTATTAAATTGAAGAGTACTATTTTCAAAATTTTTCTTTCTTGTGTGTGTACGTGAGTATGTATGTGTAAGAGAGAGAGAGAGAGAGAGAGAGAGAGAGAGAGAGAGAGAGAGAGAGGTCCTAGGGATGAAATCAGGTCATGGGGCCTTAGGGAAAACACCTTTACTCACTGAGCCATCTTGGGAAAGGGTGTTTGTTTCTAAGCCTGATGACATTTCTCAGGATCTATGTGTCTTTCTTTATTTCATTATTTCTTTCTTTAGGACAGGCACTCTCACTATCCTAGAACTTGAGCAACCCCATGAATCCACCTGTCTCAACTTAACAGTGCTAGGATTACAAATACATGCCATTATGCCCAGTTTTGTTTATTTTTTTAATGTGGATTTGAGGGATCAAACTTTGGTCATTGTTCTTGTAAGGCAAGCACTTTACCAAAGAGCCAGCTCCCTAAACTTTAGACTTTTAAGAGTTTATAATTATGAACTCGTAAGATATTTCATGTATATATGGGCTTGTGCTTGATTTTACAAGGAAGTTTCTAGATCAAATAATTTATTACTGGAAATGCTGTAAATTCACCAGGGATACAAAAGAAGTTATCGCAGATATAAATCTTTTAAAAACTGTTGTTCATAAAGCTGTCAGTCATAACTCTTACAGAATGAAAGATGCTTAGGCCACAAAGACAAACTCCACATACTCATGACTAAGTCTGACCTTTGAAACAAGATGCACTTCATGACCTATTCAGGGAGGAAGTGAGCTACAAGGGAACCAGGACTTTGGGTTTGATTATGTCCTAACAACAACAACAACAACAACAACAACAACAAAAGACTTAGTTTGGTTATAAAATGCACCCCATTAAACTTATGTGTTTGACTACTTGGTGTCAGCTGGTGGCATTGTTTTGAAGAGTTAGGTAGATTCTCATAGGATCAAGTAGGCCATGGAGGGCAGGACTTGAAGGGTTTGTTTTTTTAGGTTTACTGATTTTTTTTAAGTATGTTTCTCTGTGTAGGTACGTGTTCATTTGTATGAAGATGCCTTTGGAGTCCAGAGAATTGAGCTGGAGTAACAGGTGGCTGTGAACCATCTGATGAGGGTGAGGTAATGCACTCTCTAGCCACTGGGCTATCTCTCTAGCCCTGAGATAAGCTTTTATGGTCCAGCCTAGATTCTTGTCAGCTCTCCTGAGTACTCAGTAGCTGCACAGTAGCCAAATGGCTTCTTGCTCCTGCCACCATGCCTTTCCTGCTGGGATGGCATGTATGTATCCCTTTGAACTGTAAGGTAAAATAAACCCTTCCTCTCTTAAGTTATTTCTTGTCACAGCACAAGAAATGTAAAAGAAACCACCAATTTGAACTGACTTGACATTGAGATACCTTCTTGGACTGAGATGGCATCTTGTAACTGGAAACAGGAGAGGCATTTCCCATAGTTTATCTGTGAAGTCCTAGCATATGATGGCGCTTTGCAGCCTGAATTGCGGGAATGTAGGAGTCAGACAGCACTTGACTTGCAGACAGCTAGGGAAAGTGGTCATAAATAAGCAAAAGGGCATATTTCTGTCTTCTTTACTCTGGACAAAGATGTGGCAGACTTCCTTCCCCTTCAGTCTGACCTGCTTGGACATGTTTTAGGCATGTCCTGGATGTGGGCTGTCTTCTTTGTCCAGGCTGACCATACAAAATGAGGGGAGAAAGACCCATCCCAGGACATCAAGACCACTTAAAACCCCAGCCCTCAAAGGGGAAATGGATTTTGGTTTCTGAATCCCTTCCCTGCCTGTGGGAGTCTGTTTCCTCATCCATGTACTCTGGTGTACATGTTTTTCACTTTTGATCAATCTTGTTTGCTTGCTGTGACTATAATTTATTTCCTGCCTTTTAATTCGTTCATTGTCAGAGAAAAGTGAGCCCAATCTAAAACCTCTACGTGGAAACAGTATGACTCATAAAAGGTCTCGTTCTCTGAAGGAAGGACACTGAGATGCCTTATTTAGGGCTTGACTCAGGTCCTATATGGACTCAGGAACAGAAGTAACAGGTTCATCCTGTGGCCTGTTCCGAAGACCCAGAGTTTTGGTGAGGAATACTGTACATGGTAAACAGATGGAGAGCCAAATCTTCCTGAGCACTTATGACTTGTGGGGGCTTTCCTTCTTAGTGCTAATACAAGGACCCTCATCAGTTCTTGCCCTGGACAAGACTAGATGGTTTTGAAATGATTAGTGAATTTAAGTTAGATAGGGGCTCATCTTTCTTAGGGAAGAAAGGATTTATTTAGCTTACAATTCCACATTGCCCTTCATTATTGTGGGAAAGTCAAGGCAAGCAGGAGGTTGAAGCAGCTGGTCTCAACAACACATTCACAGTCAAGAAAAAGAGGAAATGTATGTACTCCTGCTTTTTGATTTTCAGCTACTTTCTCATCCCTTAAATTGTTCAAGAACCCCTGCCTAAGGAATAGTGTTGCCCACAATGGGCTTTCAGCTTCCTGCATTAATGGAGCATTGAGAACCACCCACCCCCACAGACATGCCCACATGCCAACATGATCTAGTTAATTATTCATTAAGACTCTCTTCCCAGGTAATGTTAGGCTGTGTCAAGTTGTCAGTTAAAAGTAACCAGCAAAGGGAGTAGCAGGAACCTCATTGTTCTATCATTGTCAAAGAAACAGTGGGCACTTCTGGCTACTAGGTCCTGCACTAGGTTTTGGGGTTATGGAGATGAAAAGGACCTAGGGCTCCTGATATGATGGCAAGGCCCACATATTAGATGTGTGTTAGTTATACAGTTCCTACCATTCATTCAATAAAGAAGATAAGAGGAAGTTTTTTTGAGGGTAGTAAATTCCATTTTAGGAGGTTGAGTTTTTGAAGTCTTGTAGAAAAAAAAATCTAAAGAATGAGGGGGTGGGTGGAATAGAGCTAGAATCCTGCAGCATCTCAGCTCAGCAGTGACGTCCCATGAATGCCATTTTCTTAAACACACATTGTTCTCCATCCATGCATTTACATTTGAAAAGCATGAATAAACTTGCAAACAAATTCAAGGGGGAAATCATCAGAGCAAACATAGACCAGAGACATGTTGAAAGTAAAAATGTATCATTTTGGCCAGTAATAAAATCCAAAATATTTCAGAATCAAAAAGGAAGTTCAGGTGTTAAATTTATTAAGGAGTAATGGAGATAGAGAAATATTTCTGAAGCCTGAGTGGGCTCTAATGATTCTGCCTGTCCTTATGAGAAATATGGGATGCCGTATTTGGAATTGGAACTGTCTGGTTAAAATCAATGTAGCTTCAGTTTCCATGAGCCCCTATTAGCTCTGCTTCGTTGATTCTGAGGGCTGGGTTCTCCTGGTGTCCTCATTCCCCTCTGTCCCCACTCCTCCAGGATTCCCCTGACTCTGCTTAGTGTGAAGAGTTTGTGGGTCTGAGCTACATCCTCTACATATGCCTTATGATTGTGTAGGTTGGCATTTTTTGTGGGATTACCAAAAATGAGAGTGGGGCACTGTCTTTGACTCTTTTGCCTTCACTTAGGACATTCCCCCCTCCCCTCCCCCACCCTGTTACATCATTCCTCCTTCCTTTTCCGGGTTGACACATCCAGCTATGGTTAGTGACTAGTCTTATCATATTTTCTTAGGCCATGTTTGGTGTATAGCCCTGGGAGGCCTGCTCTTTTCTGAAGGGAAATGGAGGAGAAATGGATCTGGGGAGAGGGGAGATGGTAGGGGAGGGACTGAGAAGATTGAAGGGAGGGGAAATTGTAGTTGGGATGTAGTGTATGAGAGAAAAATAAAAGTAAAAAAAAATCATTCTAGCTTTTTTTTTTTTTTTTTGGTTGTGAGCCTAGCCTTTAACGGCTGAGCCATCTCTCCAGCCCATCATTCTAGCTTTTATGTATCTCAATAAATAATCAAAGAGCTGTTTGAATATTCAAATTAGAATTGGATTTTTGCCTTTCTAGTGTCTCTTTTTTGAAATCAAAATATAATTACATCATTTCTCCTTCCTTTTCCCCCACCAAGCCTTCCCATGTACACCTGCCTTGATCTCTCTCAAATTCATGATCTCCTTTTTAAACTGTTATTGTTTCATATATAAGTGCAAAAAATGCACAAACACATCTTACTCAGTTTGTTTCCTGTGACTTGTATGTATATGATTTCGGGGTTGGCCAGTTTGTATTAGATAACCAATTAGGGAGCCCATCCCTGGGGAAGACTATTTCTCCAGACCTTTGTTTAGGGGTGTGTGTGTGGTGTTGTGTGTCTGGCTAGGGGCATGTGAGATTTGTCTAGTATGGCTTCAAGCTCACTATGTAGGTAAGGGTGACCTTGAACTACTAATCCTCTTGCTTCCTTCTCCCTAGTGTGGAGGGATTATAGGTCCTCACCATTGAACCTGGGTAAACTAGGAAAAGTAAGAGAGAAATAACAAAGAGATCCGGATGGTGGAATCAGAGAGTGCCAAGGAGAGAGTAATTTCATAGGGTAGGAACACGCTGGGTAATTTGAGCTTGCTTGGAAATTGGGGGAAGAATGGAGATTTTACTGTTTTCTGTCTGTCTGTAACTTGATCCTTTGTGAAGGGACATTTTGGACCCTAGATCTATATTTGGGAAGATAGACAGTTTTTGAACTTTTCTTCTCTTTTCTTCTCTTTTCTTTTCTTTTCTTTTCTTTTCTTTTCTTTTCTTTTCTTTTCTTTTCTTTCTTTTTCCTTTCCTTTCCTTTCTTTTCCTTTCCTTTCCTTTCCTTTCCTTTCCTTTCCTTTCCTTTCCTTTCCTTTCCTTTCCTTTCCTTTCCTTTCCTTTCCTTTCCTTTCCTTTNTCCTTTCCTTTCCTTTCCTTTCCTTTCCTTTCCTTTCCTTTCCTTTCCTTTCCTTTCCTTTCCTTTCCTTTCCTTTCCTTTTAAATCCTGGCAGTTTTCAACTCTGGGTTTTGCCATGGAAACAAAAAGAAAAAAGAATTTTTCCTGAGCGGTTGCTCAGCTAGACTGTGAGGGAAAGGTAGCCCTTGGGACTCAGTGTGGAGGTGAGGTGACCAGAATGAGAGAAGGGAAGGTGAGTCCAGAGCTCAGAGGTAAGAGACCTGATTTCCTACCATGCCTAATACTTCGCTGCTGTTAAATTCAAGTCAGACTCGGAAACAGACTGTTTCAGCTGTTCTTGGTGGCCTGGGGGAAGTCACATGCGGTGGGTAGAGCTCCATGTGTGATACTTATATTCTCTTTTGTCCCCTTCTCCTTTCACATGTGGTGGAGAAAACTTGCCCCTGGGGTTTTCCACCAAGTACAGGTATGACATTTATTTTTATATTTGACATTCACAAACCTACTTTAAAAATATGTTTAAAATTATGTATTATTTACTTACTGTGTGTGCATATGTGTGGGGTTACCCCAGTGTCACAGTGTACATGGAGAAGTCCAAGGACCACTGGCAGGAGTCACTTCTCTCCTTCTACCACATGGATCTCAATGTTTTGAACTTGGGTCTTCAGGGTTGGCTGCAATTGCCTTTACTGGCTATGCCATCTCTGTCACCCACCCAGACCTTCTTAAAACAGTTTCCCTTGGCACCCGTTCCATTCCCTCATATGCTGAAGCCATCAGTGAGGCCACATCAGAGTCTTCGGGGTGCCCAGGCATCTCCAGGGACACACCTCAACTCACCATTTAGCCCTAATGTGTTGGGCTCTTTGTCACCTGCCCGTGGAAGGTTTTCTGGTTCATTGTTATGGTGTGGCCTCTTCTGTGAGTGCTCCAGCTACATTGGTTAGACCTGATTTCTGGAATGAGAGTTAAGTGGGACCAACAATGGGGAAAGGAGACTGTTAATAATAGTTAACTGCCCCTCCCCCAACCCCACTCCAGATAATTGATGTGGAAACCTGTATTTTTGTTAATTAAGCACTAATGCTTTGGACAGAGTCCCAGTGGTATGAGCACTGTCTCTTCCTCAACAGAGGCTCTGAAATCTTTTTGCCTTGGATTTTCCCACAGTGTATTGAAGATTCTTAATGAAGGAAATGCTTTTGAAAATTGACCACATAGTTATCACAGCCAAGTGGCTTACTGAAATGATGGGTCCTTGTGAGTAGTTTTAAAAATGTGAAGGTGAAGCAGATATTAGCACAGAAACTTAGAATACCCAAGATACA
>NC_034613.1:141235950-141248135 GCF_900095145.1 Mus pahari
TAGCAGAAGATGGCCTAATCAGCCATCATTGGGAAGAGAGGCCCCTTGGTCTTGTAAACTTTATATGACTCAGTACAGGGGAACAACACCAGGGCCAAGTAGTGGGAGTGGGTGGGTAGGGGAGCAGGGGTGGAGGTGGGGTATAGGGAACTTTCGGGATAGCATTTGAAATGTAAATAAAGAAAATAATAATAAATAAATTTTTAAAAAATAAAAAAAAAATGTGAAGGTGAATCTGGTTGTGGTGGTGCAGATCTGTAATCCTAGGAATTCTACTTCCAGGCTAGTCTGGGCTTTGCAGGGAACCCTAGGCCTACCAGGGATACATAGTGAAACCTTGTCTCAAAACCACAAACCCAAACAAAACAGAGAGAGATTGCTCACAGGTTCAGAACATCTGCTGCTTTATTGTTAAACCGAGAACTTGGACCCTAGCACCCACATAATGAGTCAGGCACCCTTTACAAAGAAGGCCTGTGACCCTGCTCCAAGGAGAGACAGGAGGAACTCTGGGACTAGCTGGTTTCCAGTTGAACTGAGAAAACGTAAGCCCCAGGCTCAGGAAGAGCCCTAGTCTCTAAAGAATAGAGAGTGCTAGAAGAAGGTAGCAGATGCTCTCCATGAGCTCAGAGAGGCAGGTACCATGCTTATGTGCACATGCACACACCAACAAATCTTTTTTTAAAGATTTATTTATTTATTTTGTCTATGAGTATACACTATAGCTGTACAGATGGTTGTGAGCCTTCATCAGGTTGTTGGGAATTGAATTTAGGACCTCTGCTCACTCTGGTTGGCCCCCCGCTCACTTCAGCAGACCCCATTCACTCAGTCCCTGCTTGCTCTGGCCCAAAGATTTATTTATTATTATAAATAAGTACACTGTAGCTGTCTTCTGACACACCAGAAGAGGGCGTCAGATCTCATTACGGGTGGTTGTGAGCCACCATGTGGTTGCTGAGATTTGAACTCAGGACCTTCAGAAGAGCAGTCAGTGTGCTCTTACCCGCTCTACTGGCTAGTTTTGTGTCAACTTGACACAGCTGGAGTTATCACAGAGAAAGGAGCTTTAGTTGGGGCAATGCCTCCATGAGATCCAGCTATAAGGCATTTTCTCAATTAGTGATCAAGGGGGGAGGTCCTCTTGTGGGTGGTGCTATCTCTGGGCTGGTAGTCTTGGTTCTATAAGAGAGCAAGCTGAGCAAGCCAGGGAAAGCAAGCCAGTAAAGAACATCCCTCCATGGCTTCTGCATCACCTCCTGCTTTCTGACCTGCTTGAGTTCCAGTCCTGACTTCTTTCAGTGATGAACAGCAATGTGGAAGTGTAAGCTGAATAAACCCTTTCCTTCCCAACTGCTTCTTGGTCACGATGTTTGTGTAGGAACAGAAACCCTAAGACACCCACTGAGCCATCTCGCCAGCCCCCCCCCCCAGCCATTCTTTAACAGAACAAGCCAAACTGTCTAGGTGAATTAGGTGGTCACACGTGTAATCCCAGCACTAAAAAGAATGGAACAGAAGGAGTCCTGTGAGTTCCAGGCTAGCCTCAGCTACAGTGTGTGTGTTTTTTTTCTTGTTGGTGTTATAGATTGGTTGAGGGCAGGAAGAAAAGAATTTAGCTCCTCAGGATAATGGGCACATCAAGGACTCAGAGACAGGGTAAACTAATGAATCACTTTTTTTTTTTTTTTGGAAAAACCAAGTAATAGGGGCTGGAGAGCATGGCTCATTCCCTACTGGAGAAGCTTCTTGCAATAGACAGGAGTTAACACAGAGCCTCTCAACTGGACAACATGCAGAGAGGGAGAGACTTTGGAACACTCAGTCTCACATCCGATGTCTTCGTCAAAGTTCTCACTGAAAGGTTCAGGGAGTGTGTCAAGGAGGAAGCACACAGATTTTAGGAGCCAGAGGGGACAGATGACACTAAGGAAACAGTGTCTTCCAGACAGTTACACACATACAGAGACTGTGGCAGCACACACACGACCTGCATAAGTTCAAGCCAGACGAAACCCCAACACTAGAAGGGAAAGGGGACACAAGTTCCTACCCCTAACCAAAAACTAGTCACAGTCGGTACCTTCTGGGAAAGGGAAAATCAGTTGTCACTAATGGAATCTCACTAGGAATAGCAAGTCACTCCAGGATGGGTCTCATGCCCAGTAGTGGTTTGCTAACCCAAAACAGACTCCATGGTTTTGTGTGTGTGTTTGTTTTCATTTAGGGTGAGTCAGGGAGAGAGGAATGGGAATGATCTGGGGAGAGCTGAGGAGTTGTTCAAAATATATTGTACAAAATTTTAAATAAACAAGTAAGCAAAAAAAAAAAAAAAAACCAAAATAAAAAACAAACAAAAAAAAAGAAGAGCAAGGGGTGGAGAGGATGCTCAGACATTCAGAGTACTTGATGCTTTTCTAGACGTCTTCAGTTCTCAGCACCCGCATCGCACCACCTGTGACTCCAGCACCTGTATGTCCTTGTGTGTGAGTGCACAGGAACACCCCACCCAATCACCCACCCACAGCTAAAAAGAAATCTTTAAAACACAATAAAATTCATTGTTCTGTCATCTTTATATAGGCTAGTATAAAGAAGGGAGAAACGTAAGAAGAAACCTCTTTACAGATTAGAGGGATGGCTGAGTGGTTTGCTACCAAGCCTCAGATGACTAAGCTTGAACCTGTGCCCTCTGACCTGTATCCTCACATCCTGGTACGCATGTGATGCACTATATATATATATATATATATATATATATATATATATATATATATATATATATATCTGTATTTGCCAGGTATAGTGGCACATACCTTTAGTCCTAGCACTCGGGAGGCAGAGGTAGGTAACTTCCTGTGAGTTCAAGGCCAGCCTGGTCTTCATAGCTGGAGCTACACAGTAAAACCATGTCTTAAAAGAAATCCAAGTCCATATATCTTTGTAAATCCTATAACTGATTAATACACATTGTTAATTTTCCTGATGGATATGGAATTATCATGCTTACCTAAGGACCTCTCTCACATTTTCAAAGTGGGCCTGGCAGTTAAAAGAAGTGCACTTGAAACCACCAAGATAATCCAGGGGCAGGTTGGTGGAAACTGCTGACTCACTGGAAAGAAAAAAGAGTCAGAACAAGGGAATAAGGCAGATAAAGGGCAATGGTCGCCAGTAACCAGTGAATATCAAAAGCAAACAAGGATAAGACATGCCTAATGATGGTGCTAGGGGTGGGGTGGGGTGGGCAAAGTGGAAATACAGGATCCAATTATTTTCTTCAGGGCACCTTGGTCACGGCCCTGGGAATGTACAGCAGCACTTTGCTCTAGAAGTGAGGTCATGAAGACAGAGGTCAAAGGGGCAGGTTGCCTTTAGCACTCCCATCAGCTCTGGGACCAGCAGAGGATGGTGTGATCAAATGAACCACCTTGGGTTGCAGAACAGCTTTACTTGTCAAAAGCAATGCCTTCGCAAGCTGCTTTTCTAGAAGGAAAATAAAATTCCAGATGGCCCGTGTTTTTTCTCTTAATTGAAAAAAATTTGTTCATACAATATATTCTGATCACACTTTCCCTTCCTTCAACTCCTCCCAGATTCTCCCCACCTCCCCACCCACGCAACTGAATATAATTTCTTTCTCCCTCTCTTTAGAAAACAAACAGGTGAGCAAACAAAAAAAAATCCAAACCAGTCAGAAAAAGAAAAGATCACAAGAAACTACACACTTCCACAACTCAAAGGAACACAGTCAGAAATAAAATATTACATGCAAACAACTACTAAGACAAATAAATGCCCAAACGATATAAGACAAATTATCTACAATAATATAATTGAATTTGGCCATCTACTGCAGATATGTGGTTAATATGCCCAGTGAGACTTGTAGAAAATTAAGTTTTCCTTTGGAAGTGGCCACCAGTTGGAGATAGCCTCTTGATTAGGAGTAGGAGCCCTTGTCCAGGGGGAGCCTGTGTTCATGCCTTCCTCTAAGTGCTGGGACCCCATTTGGCTTGAATCTGTGCAGGGCAGACCCTGGAGCATGCTGACACAGTCCTTGAGTTCATAAAGTGCAACAGTCCTGTTGTATCTGGAAGACAGTGTCTCCTCAGTGTCCTTCATTCCCTCTTACCTCCTTTTCCACAGGGCTTCTGGACTCCTGAGCGGGGGAGGGACTTGAGGAAGAATCCCCACTTAGGATGGAGTGCTCCAAAGTCTCTCACTCTCTACACATTGTCTAGTTGTCAGTCTTCGTACTAGTTCCCATCTGCAAGAAGAAGCTGCCCTGGGAGCCAAGGGAGAGACTGGTCTATGAGACAGTGTGGCACCAGGAGTCATTTCATTGCTATTTTCTTTTAGCGGAGCAGTAGTATTATTTGTTCTCCCCATAGGTCTCTCTGGCCTATCTAGTGCCAGGTTCTTGGCCACCCAAGCATGTCAGGTGTGGGTTCCATCTTGTGAAGTGAGCTTTAAATCCTATTAGAGAATGTTTGGTTATGACATTTGTGCCACTATGGCACTAGCATGTCTTAAAGGCAGGTCACTGTTGTAGGTCACAGGGTTTGGAGCTGTTGGTTACTTTCTTTGGTAGTGTACAGAACACCTTCCAGGACACCACTAATCAGTAACGGTGAAGGCTTGACTTCCTTATGTTCAAAGCAATATAAAAATGTGTTGTCCTCAGTGCTATGGCCTTACCATCAGTTTGTGGAGATCAAGCCTTGGCAATAGCCTGAGATGTTCTGGGGTTTCCATGGTGCCCCTTTGGTCAATGATTAAACTAGACATAATCCATTCCTGGCACTGGAGGGTTCACTTACTGTCAAAAAGATATCTAATTTGGGCATTGTTTTTCCCACTATTTGGTGACTCCATTTAGATTTCTTTCATATATGTATGTATTTTAGGAAGTGTCTAACAGTTGTAAGTTTCCGTATGCCCCCTCAAATGGCCTTTAGTGTTAGTTCCCCTCTTTCTCCACTCCCCATTTAACCTTCCCACTCTAGTCCCCCTCTGTCTCTCTTCTCTTTCGATGAGTATATAGAGTTCTTCTCTTTCTCTTCCGACTAGTTTTGGTTTGAAGCCTATTTTTTCAGATATTAAAATGGCTACGTCTATTTGCTTCTTGAGTCCATTTCCTTGAAATACCCTTTTATTCATCCCTTTACCCTGAGTTGATGTCTATCCTTGATGTTAGGGTATGTCTCTTGGATGTAGCAGAAGGATGGATCTTGTTTTCTAATCCAATCTTTTAGACTATGTGGTTTTTTTTTTTAAAAAATTGGGAAAATTGAGACCATTACCATTAAAAGTTATCAATGAGTGATGTTTATTTATTCCTGTTATTTTGTTATTATGGTATGGGTTTCTCCCTCTTTAGATGTACTGGTCTGGGATTATTTATTCCTTGTGTTTTCTTGGATGTGGTTGACCTCTTCAGACCAAAGTTTTCTGCATAGTATCTATGGTAGAGCTGGACTTATAGACAGATACTATTGAAATTTTTTATCATGGAATCTTTTCTCTATCTATGGTGATTGAAAATTTTGCTGGAGGGGGAACACAATACTCATGGGAGCAAATACAGAGACAAAGCGTGGAACATCCAGAGACTGCCCCACCTGGGGATTTATCCCATATACAGTCATCAAACCCAGACACTATTGCACATGTCAAGAAGTGCTTGCTGACAGGAGCCTGATCTAGCTGCCTCCCGAGAGGCTTTACCAGTGCCTGACAAATACAGAGATTGATGCTCGCAGCCAACCATTGGACTGAGCACAGGGACCCCAGTGGAAGAGTTAGAGAAAGGACTGAAGGAGCTGAAGAGGTTTGCAACCCCATAGGAAGAACAACAATATCAACCAACCAGACACCCCCCACCCCCCGAGCTCCCAGGAGTACACATGGAGGGACCCATGGCTCTAGCTGCATATGTAGCAGAGGATGTCCTTGTTGGTCATCAATGGGAGGAGAGGCCCTTGGTCCTGTGAAGGTTCTATGCCCCAGTATAGGGGAATGCCAGGGCAGGGAGGCAGGAGTGAGTGGGTTGGGGAACACCCTCATAGAAGCAGGGGGAGGGGAATGGGATAGGGATTTTGGGGGGGGGGAGGACTAGGAAAGGGGATAACATTTGAAATGTAAATAAAGAAAATATCCAGTAAAAAATAAAGTTTTGCTGGGTTTTGTTATATGTACATCTGTGGTCCCTCAGAGCCTGCAGAACATCTGTCCAGGCCCTTCTGACTTTTAGAGTGTCCATTGAGAAGTTTGATGTTATTTTAAAATGTCTGCCTTCATATGTTAGTTGTTCTTTTTCCCTTGAAGGTTTTAATGTCATTGCTTTGTCCTGTATGCTTAGTGTTTTGATGACTATATGTCATGGGGCATTTTCTTTTCAGGTTCTATCTGTTTGGTACTCTGTCAATAAAGGAATAGGAATGGCCAAGGAGGCAGAGCTGATACCCCTATTATTTATGGGTACCACAGGAAACCTCCTATGTCCCCCAACTTCTTTGTATCAATACTATTAAACTATTTGAGATGATTTAGTCTGAACTTGGGGGCTTAATCATCCCCTCCATTCCTCTCTGTGTATTCTGTTTGAGAGACTGCTTTTAGCAATCTCCCATGAAATTGTGCCCAGAGGTGTCACCCAACAGGCCAAGGAAAATAATCTTTTCAAAAATATAAAAGTTTTACAGAAAAAAAAAGAAGGCAGAGCTGAGAGAGTCCACAGGAAGCAACAAGGTTGGGTCCAAACTGGTGGAGTCTCAGGTTATAGAGGTACGGTTGGAGGAGCTAATACCTATTTTTATAAATTAAAAGACTTAGGCAACAGAGATGGCTCATCAGTTAAGAGCACTGACTGTTCTTCCAGAAGACCCTGGTTTGTTTCCTAGGACCCAGCTTGTCGCTCACAAACCCCTGTTACTCCAGTTCCCGGATATCCAGCACTCCCTTCTGGTGTCTTTGGGCACCAGGCATGTATAGAGTACACAGACATAATCAAGCAAAACATCCATACACACAAAAAATAAGGAAAGAATTGTGTATGTGTTTGTGTGTGTGTGCATGAGTATACATATGGAGCCTGTGAACATTTCAAACACACCTGAGGGTACAAGAACAACTTCAGGAGTCAACTCTCTCCTCATGCGGGACTAGGGTAGAGGCTTGTTGCAGGCACCTTTATCCATCTCATAGGCTCTGGTATTTATTTATTTGTTTGTTTGTTTGTTTGTTTGTTTGTTTTTGAGGCAGTGTGAATGGAGACTCAGTTCCTAAGATGGTGAGAATGAGAGGTATTATGGAACCTTTAAAGGGTGGAGGCCAGTGAGTTTTGGGGCCCCTACCTTCAAAAGGAACTATGGAGTCCTATAGAAAGAGCAAACCCAGCCCTCCCCCTTTCCTTCCCAGTCTGGTATTCCTGCCACCCACCTTGGAGTCCTCCCCAGAGGCAGAGCTGTTTGGATATTCAGCCCCTAGAAGCAGAAGCAGAACAAAGCCTCTTTTCTTCCTGAGGTTACTTGCCTCAGGTATTCATCCTCTTGACAAAGGCTGACTAACACAGCTCTGAAGCCTGCTGCCTGGCAAGCTGCTCTGCCATCTCCTCGCTTTTGCTTTCTTTCAGAACGGAGCAATCACCATGCAGATGGGCTTCTTTCTGATTGTCCTGGAGATGGGAGGAGGAGGAGGGATGACCTGTGGCTCATAAAGACAGTCCCTTTGCCCAGACAAAGCTTGACAATTCCGGGGTGTGGGAGAGGATTCTAGTTTGTGAGTTCATTATAACTCTAAAGCCTTCTTTTTCAGATCATACTTACAGAGGTCATTTCTTTTTCTTTTTTTTTTTTCTTTTTTCTTTTTGGTGAGGCATGATTAGCCTGAAAATCCCTAGTGCTCATATGCTGATGTGTACCTTTGAAGGGATACTTATTTACATCCAGTATCCTGTTTTCATTTCTACCTTACTTTCTGTAATGCTTATGCTTGTGTGTGTGTGTGTGTGTGTGTGTGTGTGTGTGTGTGTGTGTGTGTGTGTTCATAGATCAAGTTAACAATGTTTCTATCAAAAGTGAAGTGCTCATGTCACACTGATCCCCTAAGATTTTTACCTGGTGATATAGTTGTCTTAATTTATCCCAATACTGGGTCAGTTGTAAAGACTGTAAAGTGTGTGTTTAGTAGAAATTAATTTTTTCAGATGATTTCCATTTTTGCTTTCATTCCATTTCTTTTTACCAACTCATCCTTTTTTTCTGCTCTCAAACTCCTTTCTTTTTCCAGAATTCCCATCCCTTCATGGAGCAAGGCATCTTAGAGGCTTGCCACCTACTCTCAGCTTTCTTCGGCTGTCTAAACTTTCTTGCCTCCAGTAAAATGCTTCAAAAAATGGGATATCTTGCCCAGAAATGAAGTATAACAAGTATCTTATGTTTATAAATTCTAAAAATGTGCGTGAGGTTGGCCTTTGGCAATTGGATGGGTAGGGCCAGACTATCATCAGTAACTCTTCTGCCTCCTAGTGGTTACAGAAGTGTGGGTTGACTTTTACAGGAATTCTGTGTAGTCCAACATTTACAAAGGAATGACTGTTCTTTTCATCTCTTATGTTCAGAGTAGGTATCATCGCTAGCCTTAGACTAAGTGCCTCTACCCAAGACTTACTCCTTACAAGACTGCCAACCATGAATGAAAATGACTTCTGGATTGTGTATGTATGTATGTGTATGTATGTATGTATGTATGTATGTATGTATGTATGTATGTATTTTTGAGGCAGGGTCTCACCCTATAAACCTGGCTGACTTGAAACTCCGTAGATAGACAAGGCTGGCTTAGAACTCATAGATAACCACTTACCTCTGCCTCCCAGGTGCTGGGATTAAAGGCGTGAGCACCTTTGTTCCCTTCTGGAATATTTTTAAACTTAAAACATTTGAAAGTTTGATGGAGCTTTAAAGTGGGTTTTTTGTTGTTTTTTTGCTTTTCTTTTTAAATGCTCTGGAGAGATGGGTCAGTGGTTAAGAGCACTTACTGCACTGGCAGAGGGTCTGTGTGTGGCTCCCAGCACCCACATGGTGACATACAACCGTCTGTAACCCCAGTGCTAGTGGATGATGCTTCTTTTGATCTCCCCCAACTCCTGTGCAGACATAGAACACTCAGGTACACACACATACACACAAAATAAAATAAACAGATATTAAAAATGGAAAGTGTGATAACTGATGATACTTCTGGAAATTATGAGAGAGCCAGAATTCTTGGCTGATAAGCAGCAATCATGTGGGGATGGAAGGTCAGAGGAGGAATCATACATGTATCAAATCAGCTGTACTGAATATTCTGACTGGGGTTTTAATTGGTACAGAATTGGGCTGCATGGCACATGGGTGTCCATTGATATTTTGTTTTACTTTTGGCAAATGCTGCCTTATAAACAGTCATGAGCTTTGTTTTAGGATGGCATGTGTATTTGTGTTCAAGTGTGACTTTATTGGCTTTAAGATCTTGGCAACATACTATTATTAATTATTACTACTTTTTATTTGGTGCTAGAGACTGACTTGAACCTAAGCACGCGTTTTACCTCCGAGTGCATGTATTGAGAGCCCTGTGATCTTTAGGAGGAGAGTGACCCAGCATGCAGACAGGAGACATGCAGGAAGAAGATGGCATGGACACATGAAGATGGGAATGAAGACTGATGTGACCATGCCTCAAGCCAAAGAAAGTACCAGAAACAGGACAACCCTGAAAGGGATATTCTTGATAGACTTTGGCAAGAGTGTAGCACTCGAAAACCTTTATTTTAGATTTCTGGCTTCCAAATGCAGTCCATTTGTATGCTTGAAGCTATCAAGTTTGTGGTATTTTGTATAGTCTGTATCCTTTGGATGTTTTTGTGTCAAGATCTCATGTAGCTAGGTCTGCCCTTGAACTTGCTATGTGACCAAAGATGACTTTGAACTTATGATCGTCCTGTGTCCACCTTCCAAGTTTTTGGATTCCAGCATGGACCAATGGGCTGGAGCCATGGCTCAGTGGTTAAGAGTACATATCTCTTATTGCTCCTGAAATGGATCTGGGAGAGTTCTGTTCCAAACATCCACAACTTTTTATAACTCTAGCTCCGACTCCTTTGGCTTCTGCTGGCACTTACACTCACTGGCACACACCACCCTAATCCCACATCATTAAAACTAGTAAAAAAATAAATAAATCATTCAATTCCTGGAACCTGCATGGTGGGAGGAGAGAACCAATTCTCACAAATTGTCCTCTGACCACCACATGTATGCCATGACACTCATGCACCCACACATACAAATAATTAACAGATGTAAAAAAAAAAAAAGGTTTAAAAATGACAACTCAGCTCCTCCGAAGTCATTTCAAATCCGAGGAAGTTGGAATGTAGACAGCACCTGTATTTCCCAAGGGACTGATGTCATTCGATTTGTGTAAAGTAATCATTCCAAGTGAGAGGAAAGAGTGGGTCATTGCATTAAAATAGAATCAGCCCGGGAAATGGTTCTTTTCAGGGGCTGCCTTTCAGAATGTTCCCATTTAGCTTTTCAATAGATTTCTCTTTCCAGACTGGCTTTGACAAGCCACTCTCATCTTCGTGATTACTCCTGACATTTAGCAACTTGTATAATTAACCAGGGCCATTCTCTTCTCCCAAGGAAAGGGTGACCTCAGCTAAGATGCATTCTTAAAAGTGTTGCCTTAACTTAGGAGAGTGGCTGTGGCCTGACTCCTCTTTTATTCTTTCATCAAAGCTTTTTAAGTAACCAGGTAAGCTGGTATTTCCTGTGGCACGGAATGGAAATAGAAAAAAAAAATCTCATAAGTGTCTTTAAGGATTGAGAACTCCATGTGTCACCCTTACAGGTGAGCTGAATAAAAAACAAAGAAATGACTCAGAAAAAGGATTGAGATTTTTCTGATGGGATTTTCGATATCAGCATGGAAGACATTTGTTCTCCTTAATGTGTGACTGTGTTGGGCCTTAGGTCTGACCCAGCCGTAGAATGGGCAGGACTAGAACTAAGCAACAGGAATGAAGCAGAAAACGGCCCACCAGACTCTGCTTCCCCCTTTCAGTGTTGGCTTATTGTTTGGGCTACTTTCGGAGATTCTTGACAAGGTGATAGAACCACGTGGCATCTTATTGCCATGAAGTGACCAGAAGGAAGACATGCTGTTCTTGGTTGGGGAGTGTCCCTTCTTCCTCACTTTCTAAACCTACTTACTTTTGCCTTCTCTGGAGTAAGCCTGGATGTGGATGTAGAGTCACAGGATAGAAGGATCCTGGCTGCCAATCATGCCAAGGAGAGAGTGGCCTGGACTTTTTTAGGAGGCATTTTGAGTTTAAAAATACATTTACATGTGTGTGTTTCTGTGTGTGTGTGTGTGTGTGCACGCACACCCACACACGTGTAACAACTTTCAGGTGTCAGTTCCCTCTTTCTACCATGTGGGTTTTGGGGGTTGAATTTAAGAGACAAGGATTGATGGAGTTTGGTCTGAGTCTATAGGCTCAAACCTCCTTAGCTCTTCTAACTACACGGCACACTATGGATTGTTTGTCCTTCACTGACATGCTGGTTCTATAAGGGCAAAAGTTTTGTTCTAGAAAACAAAAAGTTTCAAGAACATCATTTGCTACTAAGTGTTTGATAATGAATGAATGAGGAAATAAATGCAAGTCATGATATGATGGAATTTGTATATATATTTTTTTCTTTCATGAGACATGGTCTTATGAATCCTAGATTGCCTCAAACTAACATTTACTTCAAGAACTTCTAATTCTACTGCCTCTGCCTCCTGAGCTGGGACTATAAGCATGCACCGATATGTCTAGTTTATTGGGAGCTGGGAATCAAACCCAGGGCTGTGTGTATGTTAGGCAAACACTCTTATCAGCCAATAGCTCATTTCCTTGAGTTTGGGGATCTTTTAAAAAGACGTATTTTTATTTTTTAGTGTGTGTGTGTGTGTGTGTGTGTGTGTGTGTGTGTGTGTATGTATGTATGTATGTATGTATGCCACATGTGTTTGGATGGTCACAGAGACCAAAGAAAGACGTCAGATTCCCTTGATCTGTGCAACTATAGTTAAAGGAGATTGTGAGTTGCCAGAGGTAGGTGCTGGGAACTGAATTCAGT
>NC_034613.1:141249528-141257735 GCF_900095145.1 Mus pahari
AGTGAAGCTTTATTCCAAGGTTGTCACTTTTCTTCCTGGTCTGGGGCCTTGAATTTGTACATTTGAACAAATAGCAGTTATTGAAGCCAGTGGTGTGTGCTAAATATGTTTAGCATTCAAATAAGATTATACATTGTTTAATTATTAAACCACCTTACAGATTGGTTTGGAACTTATAGGACACTTGCTTTGAGACAGTATGTTACTCTGTAGCCCTAGCTAGCCAAATCTCATAATGTAATTTGTGATGGTCCTGAACTTATTTAAAATTAGCCTTCCGTTCAATGTCCTGAGTGCTGAGATGACAAGCATGCACCACTATGGCTGGCATGTTGTTGTTGTTGTTGTTGTTTTGGAATAGGGTTTTGCTTTGAATCCCAGGCTGGCTCTAATTTTGCCACAACCTACCTGATTCAGCTTCTAAACACACCTCCTCACTTGGCTCCACTTTTCTTTTGAAGGGTGAGAAAAAATGTAAATATTATGTAAAAATAGATATGAGTTTGAATCCTCTTTAACAATCACAGTCATTATTATACCAAGATATCAACAATTAATTAGGGTTTACAAAAATCAGGCTTTTAAGCGAGTATGATTGATTACAGTACTAGTGGATTTCTTCAGTGATGTAGGTACTGGCAAGTTGCTCAAGATCTCACACATGCTCATTCCAGTGAGTTCCAGTCCTCCAAACTCAAAACAAGAACCAACCACCACCACCACCACTACCACCAATAAGACATGAGAGTAGGGGGGAGATTTGTTGGGAAGAAGAGGTTCAGTGGGAGTGAGAGAGGCATGAGAGAGGGGAATGATAGGTGAAAGTGACCAAAACACACTATATACATGTATAACATTGTCAAAAGATTTAAAAAATGATAATAGAAAAGATCACATGAAGATACACTTTTTGAAAAATATAATAAGAAGCTGATCTATATTTGACATTTGTTCATATCCCCACTCCCAAAATTTAGAGACATGCTTGTGTATCCTGTAAAATACACATGACCTAGATGGATGATGTTATGAGCTTCAGAATAGTTCATTACCTCTGGAAGTCATCTCCAATTGAAAAAGATACTAGTGTAAGCTTGGGGATGAGTTCAAGAGAAGCAGCACACTATTGCCAAGTGTGTTGATTGACAGTGCTCTATTTGAACTAACAGCAACTCAGCAAGATGCACCCCATGGCTGACACACCACATATGCAGTCAGATGCTATTAGGCTGTTAAATGATTTACTGAGGATCACTTCTTATATCTTTTCAAAATTGTAAATTAATACATTTATATGTTTCAAAACTAATGTGAAGGGCTAAAGAGATGGCTCAATAGTTCAGTTTCCAGTACCCACAACCACCTCTTAACTCCAGTTCCAGGGGATCCAGTGTCCTCTTCTGGTCTCTGAGGGCACCTGCACACACATGGCACACATGGCACACATGATCTCTCTCTCTCTCTCTCTCTCTCTCTCTCTCTCTCTCTCTCTCTCTCTCTCTCTCTCTCTCTCTTACTCACACACACACACACACACACACAGAGAGAGAGAGAGAGTGCTTAAGACGATATACAGATTGAACTTTGTGTGTGTGTGTGTGTGTGTGTGTGTGTGAGAGAGAGAGAGAGAGAGAGAGAGAGAGAGAGAGAGAGAGAGAGAGAGTGCTTAAGACGATATACAGATTGAACTTTGCTTTTACTTCATATGTATCTAGTCCCTTCTTGCTGCTACATTAGGTTTTCATCAGTTCAGTTTTTGGTCTATTTTTCAAAATATTAGTCCCTTATTTGCAGAAGAAGAACACTTGGAATATGCACTGCTGTCCCGCCCTTTAAAAAAATCCAGCAATATTTCTTGAGATTTTCTTAGCTGTCCTGTTTTCTGTTTGTAGCTGCATAGCATTCCTCTGCATGTTGATCTAGAGATTATTCACCAAATTGTCTGTTGCTGAATATATAGACATAGGTCTTAGATACTTTTCCTGTTGCTATAATAAAATACTCCAATAAAAGCCACTTATGGGAGAGAGGGTCTATTCTGGCTCACAGTTCAAGAGGACACAGTGGGAAGGGACATCGAGGTGCCAGGAGTTTGAAGCAACTGGTCACATCCCATCCACAGTGAAGCAGAAAGCTCTGAATGTGTGCTTCTGCTTAGTGCCCATTCTTCATTTATACAGTCCAGGATTTCAGCCAGGGAATGGTGCCACCCACTGTGGACAAGTATTCTCATCTCAATTATCTTAATTAAGATAATCCCACTCCCAGGCATGCCAAAAGGTCTATCTCCTAGGTGATTGTAAATCCTGCCAAATTGACAACACTAGCCATAACCATCACATCATAGTCTTGCATGGAGGCAGTTGGGACTGGAGGTTTGCTGCTCAGCAGCACAATGTTAACAGGGTTTGAATCTAACATAGGGTATGGAGATGCTCTTCCTACATAGCCTACCTGTGTTTATTCTTTTTGTGGCCACATTCCACTCCTTCCAACGGGCAGATGACAAACTACTACTTTGATTCTTCTGGGTTAATTTTTGCATTTCTAGTTTCCTTAAGATCCTAAAAAGGAAAATTGAGTGAGTGGTCTGGCAGGATTATGGCATTTTGAGGCCCCCAACCCTGGCACAGTCAATTCCAGTTTAAACATCCCATCATCTTTCCATTTTGCGCAGGGAGTAATTTAAAGTAGGACTTGGGCACGCAGGAGGAGCTGGGAAATGCAGTAATGGCCAAATGCCATTTGGGCGATATTTTTAGTTACCTAAATAAACTGTGTTTCCACAGTCCCTGCAGAGCTTATGGTTTGTGTGCAGTAAATAAAATGATGGAATGCCACAAGGGAGCCTGGCCAGATGACTCCATTTGTGCACATTCTGTTCCAGGCTCCGTAGGGTGCATTGAAGACATCCAAGCTCCTCCAGCCTCTGGGCTGCCACACTTGTGATGATCACTGGGTCCTGGTCTCTCCATTTCCTAGCATGGGGCAGCAGACACTCACTGGGCTGGTAATGAGCAGGAGAAGCAGAGGTCAGAAAAGCTGGGTGTGCTCTGGAAATGCCACACAGAGCAGGGGTAGAGTTGTCATCAGACTTGTTTGCTTCTAAGTGCACAGCACTGGCTCATGAGGGTGATTGGTACATGGCGCTTTTCAAAAGTTATTCAGACCCAAACTCCCTTAAAATATTTATTTATTTGAATTTTATGTTTACAAGTTTTTTCCCTGTGTATACACATGTATGTGCATCTGATGCTCATGGAAACCAGAGGAAGGTGTCAGATTTCCTGAAACTGGAGCTACAGGCAGTGGCAAACTTCTTGATATAGGTTCTGGGAACTGAACCTGTGTCCTCTGCGATGGCAGCATGCATTCTTAACCCCTGAGCCATTTCCCCAGGCCCCCTGTATCTCTCAACTCTTGTTTTTAACTTAAAGACCAATAGTTCCCTTGTCCCTACCCATCCCAACTCCTACCTAAATACATGTATAGAAAACTCACAAGCTAACCTCTGCACATGAAAAAGAGCGTGTGGGAGGTATTGGTCTTTCATTAATACAGTAATTTCCAGATCCATCTACTTTTTCCTGCAAATTTCAATTTTTTTAATGGCTGAACAAATTCTGTTGTAATACACCACATTTTAATTCTCCTTTCAGCCATTGGTGGACATACAGGCTAAGGATCTATCTCCTAACTGTTGTGAATAGAGCAGTGAATGAAGATGGTTGAACAAGTACGTCTGTAGATGGAATGGCCACAAGTAGAGTAGCTGGGACATAGGGCAGTTCTATATCCAGCCTTTCGAGAAATGCCACACTGACTGCCATAGTAACTGCATCAGCTTACACTCCCACCAACAGTGAACACAGAGTTCTTTCTCCACATCCGTGCCTGTGTATGGGGCAGGGAAGGATTGGATTGGAGCTAGCTAGCTTCACAAAAGTTTTTGAGTTCTGTCAAGGTTTAGTTCCATGATTAAAAACATGGAAACAAAGAAACAATAGCTTTAGTCCTGTAATTAAAAACAAAACCAAACAAAAAACAAACCTGAAATTGATAAAGAACACCAGGCACTGGTGAGATAGCTTAATGGGTATAGTGCTTGCTTCCCAAAGCTTGAGGACCTGAGTTCTGAGGTTCTCATACCCAGAACTCAAAAAAGCCTGGCATGGCCATGCATGTCTGTAACACCAATGCTGGGCACAGAGACAGGTAGGATCCCCGAGGCTTACTGGCCAGCCAGTCTATTTCAGTCAACAAACTGACAGTTCAACAATAGCCCATATCTCAAAAAGATGTAGGGATGTGAGATAGCTCAATGGTTAAAGGCCCTTGCCATCAACCCTGATCATTGCTGTTGGATCTCTGGACCCCACATGATGGCAGGGGAGAACTGACCCTTGCAAGTTGTCTTCTGATCTATACATGAGTTCTGTGGGGTTAGGGGAGAGGAATAGAGAGAAGGAGGGAGGGAGGGAGGGAGGGAGGGAGGGAGGGAGAGGAAAGCAGAAGGGAAACGGAGAGAGAAGGAAACAGTCACTATCTGTGCCAATTAGCAATTTGTTGCCTCTCAGCTTTCAGACCCTGCTACCTTGATTACATGTTGGAGCATTTCTCTGTTGCTTAAGTGGCATGATGCTGAGCTTGGCTGATGGTGGTACTAGGGAGGTTGTGGTGGCATAGGACTCTCTCTCCCTAGCACTGTGCTTGAACATCAGGGATGGTTTTGCAGGTCTGCCAGCCGTGACTCTCTGAAGACCTCTTCCATGCCTGCTGGGCTGCACTGTCCTGCAGGTGGCGCTCTTGCGACTTTCTAAAGATTCCTAGCACCGTCTACAGAAATGTCCGAGGGGAGAACCTGGTAAGGAATTTTATTTGAGTCACAGGAACAGTTTCTACTCTCCAGCCTGGGTCATATGGCTACTTTATGGGGGCATTTCTTAGCTTGCACCCACGTTTACCCAGCCCCCAAGGTATGAGGAGCCAGTGATGGTAAATTCTGCACCTCCTCTCATGAGGGCTGAATCTCAACTTCCCCCTCAGCAGGCTTCCTCCCTCTTTCCTTCTTTTCCTCCTTTTCTCCTCTTAAATCTGAGGTAGAGGAGTTTACAGACCTGAAAGAACATCTAGCCATTCAGAATGTATTGTTTGGCGTTTGTTAGTATATTCACAAAAGCTGTGCAGTTTAACCACATGAAGTATTTCAGAAAAAAAAAAATTACTCCCGTTCCCCAATAAACTTTGTACCCATCAGCAGTTGTTCCCCCCCCCCACTTTCTGTCCTTCCTTCCAGCTCCTGCAACCATGTTTTATCCTTTATGCTTGTTTGTTTTTCTGAACAGTTTATATTAATGGAGGAATCCTGTTTGATACGTGTTTGCAAGCACATATGCTTTCATTTCTCTTGACTATGTCCCACAGAGTGGAATTGCTAATTCATACACGTGAAGTTCCTTAGAAATGTCATACCTGAATTGACAACTCTACAAATGATGGACTATTCTGGAACTCACTTTGTAGACCAGGCTGGCCTTGAACTTAGATCTGCTTGCTTCTACCTCCCAAGTGCTGGGTTTAAGGGCATGCACCAGGCATCCCTACCAACGTATTTAACAAAATAATTTATTTATGGCCTTCTTTTATTCTTCTTTCACCATGGGACACATCATTCAAAATAACGTGAATCTGTGTCCTTGGCTGGAGTCATGTTTTGCATTGATATGTGGTAACTACTTTAATTGCACTTGACCAACACAGAATATCAGGTGATTAACTGCTTTAATTGAAGATTGATCTCAAGCTAGGCATGATAACAATGTTTGTAATCCTAGTGCTTGGGTGGATGAGGCAGGAGGATCACTGCAACTTTAAGGCCAGCCTGAGCTACATAATAAGTTCTAGGCCTACCTGAGTTACAATTACAATATGGGACCTTGACTCAAACAAACATAAAACTCACTACCTAAAAAAGATTGACCCTAACTTATATTAATATTTATTTTATGTGTATAAATGTTTGCCTGTATTTATGTATGGATGTGTACCACCATTGTGCCTGGTGCCCAAGAAGGCCAGAAAAGGCCAAGACATTTCCCCAAACTAGCAGTTGTAAGCGTTGCCCTCACATTGGTTCTGGGAACCAAATTCAGGTCCTGTGGTAGAGCAGGAAGCATGAGCCATCTCTCCTGCTCCTTCCAATCTTATTTTAAATAGCAAGCAGTCTTGTTGCATTTACAACGTAATCTGAAACTTTGTGTGAAGAATGGGGTGTGTCTGCTTCATCAGAATCCAGCAGATGGGAGTTAGATTCTCAGCTTTGCTGCTTCCACTGGTTGCGGCTGATGGGTTCCATCTCTGGTAGTTGTGCTGTAACCCATTGTGATACAGGAAAGAACAGAGCCAGAGTGTGGCTGACAGTGTGGAAGGATGGAGTCACAACCAAGAATTTTTTTTTTCTGACTTGATGTACTAAACTGTGATGTGACACACAAAACTGTTTTCTTTTGCCTAGTTAAATATTGTGACTACAGCCTTAAGATGGCTTAGTTGGTAAAGGTGTTTTCAGCCAATATTCGTAAAGTTAGCTCAATTATCTGAACTACAGAGAAGAAGAGACTCAGCTTCAAGGTCCCTTCAAGGTTCCTTCAAGTTGTCCTCTGACCGCTACTCTCCAGTCAGCATTCCTGCATCTCTGTCTCCACCCAAATAAATAAATGTAATAAAAATATCTTTTGGCTGAGAGAAAAATAATATCGCAGATTCATCATGGACAGACTGTTTTGAAAAAGAATGTTATCACAGGAAATACCCACTAGACACTCAAAGTACATCTCTAGCCATTTGTGATGGATGAAAGTAGGTTTCCAGAAATCTTGAAATGATGTCATCTATCACAGCTTGAGGGACCAGGGAATAAGGCCAGACACTGCCCAGTAACGAGATGCGCAGTTCTGCTGAGGGAACGCTAACAGGCGCTTCCTTACTCTTTGAACACCAGATTTGTGCTGGTGGGTGATTTGAGTATTTGTGGCTCTAAGGCAATTCATATTAGTTCTTCTCCTTTTTGGCCAAACCATAACTCAATTCATTGTGTGCGCATTAGGTTGAAGTCTTGTCTACTCCTCTATTGTCTGTAATTCCAATCAAGCTAGTACCACATTTAGGGGTAGCTCTGAATCGCTTAGCCTTTAAGTTCACAACAATTTTCTTTTGCTCAATTAAAGGGTTTTCTAATGGTGAGAGCGTTCCATATAGTAAATGCATTAGATGGTTTTTTTTTTTTGCAGATTTTACTATTCCAGTTAATGATTTTGTTTTCTTCACAGGGTTGTTGACTGAAATGAGAGTGATTTTCATGTGCAAGGCATGATTACACACATTCAGTATCCAAGGGCTTCTGGCAGCATACCTGAATGCTGTCCTCCCAACCTGCTTGTTATTACAATGGCAGCAAGCCATTGATGCAGTCTGTGCTCTAATGCAGTTCCTCTGACTGTGGACGTTTCTAGGGCTTCTCAATCTACTGTGGAAAATTCATCTCTCAGAAAGCCCACCCAAACCGTTCATGTGCCTGAGGGAAAAATATCACTTCTAAGAGTAATTCACTTGGGATAGAGATGTATGCATGCAAAAGACACAACAAAATCATTACTACTTACACTATGTGTAATTCAGGGACATGCACCCCACAGCATATCACACTGAATGAGCCCAGAAACTCAGATTATTCTGCAGTAAGGGGAGAATCTAAGAGCAGGCAGGTGGGAGTGAGCGTTCTTACAAATGTTTTTCTATAGGTTCAGATTGATTTTTAGAACTCATTTTCCATGGGTCATTGGCCAGGAGCTATAGGAACACCTGCAGAATGAAATCCTGACTGTTTGAAGTAGAATGAAATCTGGGGTATCTGCCTCACACATGTGAATATTCAGTAGACATTCCATGGCAAGCATTTCATGTATGTATTACAGTCTTAGGGTTGTTTGTGAGTGTGTTTGTGCATGCATGTACATGAGTGGAGATATATGATGCCTTTTTATTAAATATTTCATTTTAAATTCTCTGTCTCTCTGTTTCTCTGTCTCTCTGTCTCTGTCTCTCTGTCTCTTTGTCTCTCTGTCTGTCTCTGTCTCTGTCTCTGTCTCTCTGTCTCTCTGTCTCTCTGTCTCTCTGTCTCTCTCTCTCTCTCTCTCTCTCTGTGTGTG
>NC_034613.1:141257745-141289234 GCF_900095145.1 Mus pahari
TCTCTCTCTCTCTCTCTCTCTCTGTGTGTGTGTGTGTGTGTGTGTGTGTGTGTGTGCACTCGCACACAAGTGCACATGTGACTGCAGGTGCCTCCAGGGTCCAGAAAAGACTTCCAGATCCTTTGGAGCTCAAGTTAGAGTTTATTGTGAGTCACTCAGTGCGGGTTCTGGGGATCAAATTCCAGTCCTTTGTAAGAGCAATACCTGCTTTTAACAGCTGTACCATCTTTCCAGCTCCAGGAAATTGAACATCTTCCTCAATCACTCTGAATCTTGGTTTTTTGTTTTTGTTTTTTTGTTTTTTTTTTTTTTTTTTTTTTTTTTTTGAGAGTGAGTCTTTTTATGACAAGAGCTCACCAATTTGCCAAGGCTGCTTGGCCAGTCAGCTCCAGGAATCTGCCTGGCTTTGCTCTCCTCCACCAGCACTGGGGTTACAAATAGGCATCATTGCTCCTGACTTTTATATGGGCACCTGAGAGAGATCTGAACTCAGGTCCTGATGATTTTGCAGCATGCACTTCACAGCATTCACTGAGCCATCTATCCCCCACCCCCCCTCAGGTTTTGATAGTTTGCAGGCTCAGAGAGTAGAGAGGGAAGCTTAACTGCACAGAATGCTCAAGAGGAAGTAAAGAAATACCTAAAATCCATCCTCATTCTGCCAATGGTCTCATGTACATGGTAATTCTTGAACGCAGTTGCAGGTAACCTTAAAGGATTTTCTATTGTGTACATTCTTGTCAGCATTGTAGTAAGTGATAGCTCATATACTGCCAGACTTTCATAGGTAATCTTGGGAAGTGGGAGAGGGCTCAGGAGAACAGTGGGTGGCAGGATGCCCAAAACACAAACTGTGGAAACAAGGGGCAAGGTGCTCGAGTTTTCTAAAGTCAGTGAAGGTCGTGTTGATACTGGGTCAGAGGTGAAGAGCCTTTTCTCTGATGTGCTAGAGAGCCAGCATTTCAGGCTTTGAGGGGCCCCATGCTCCTCACCATTTTACTTGAAGCCACTGTCAAGTGCAGAAGCAACCAATGGCACTTGGTGCACGAATGAACAAGGCTCTCTGCCAAGGAAACCTGATTTCAAAAATAGGGGACTGGTGATGTTGGTTGAGTGATTGCTTAGTATGTGTGAAGTCATGTGCTTCCATCTGTCTTAGTTAGCATTATGGTTGCTGTGGTGAAACACCATGGCCAAAGCTACTTGGGGAAGAAAGGGTTTATTTGACTTACACTTCATATATCATCATAGACGGAAGTCAGGACAGGAATTTCAAACGGGGGAGGGGCGGGGGGAGGACCTGGATGCAGCTTCCATGGAGAGGCCATGGAGGGGTGCCACTTACTGACTTCCTCTATGTGGCATGCTCAGCCTGCTTTCTTATAGAACCCAGGACCATCAGACCGAGGTGGTTGCATCCCTAGTGGACTGGACCCTCCCCCATCAATCTCTCACAGTGGGACACTGTCTCAAAAATAAAATAAAATAAATGGGTGGAGGGCAGAAACAATATTCCAAAATAATGGCTAGATGTTCTCTAGGAGTTTGCATGAATTTACACTCGACCTTGTCTATACATTCCAATCACCTACAGTCAACACTAAGCAGCCTGATGATGCTCCAATAAGAATCTTTAGGGTGGGGCCTGAAGCTGTCCATCATCTTGATTACAGTACTGCTAAGTGACTCCAATGTGAAGCCAAGGTTAAGAATCTCTGCTTAAAGTGAAGAGGGAGGGCCAGGTTAGTCTCATTTCTTTTCTCTGCAAAGCCTGAAATAGAGACTCCCTGGCAGCTTAGAGAAAAGGTTTCCCAACCTCTGAGTTAGAACCAATATAAGGTTCATCAGTCTGTGGTTTGGGATATTCATGGCCTTTCTCTTTTGAAAAATCAAGGCAGTATTATTGCTGTGTTTATGGTCTTTAATGTTTGGAACTTTTCACCTGTTATCTCTCTCCCTCTCTCATTCCCCATCCTCCTTGTTTTGGATAGGGTAGCCAGGCATCAATATTGAAGCAAAATGGTCCACATCTCTTATAATATTTATTTAAAAAGTATCTACTTGGCTGGATTAAAGTTTACCTAGAAAACCAGAAAAGCATGATTTTGAGTATGTCTATTAAGGTGTTTCTATAGAAGAATGCGTGAGAGTTTGACTGGCCCAGGTAGAAAAAAAAAAAAGCCCTGAACATGGATGGGTATGGTAAAGGTTAATATTGATTGCTAACTTGGTGAGCTCTATATTCACATAGGAGAGAGACCTCTGAACAAGGTTTTCTAGATTAGGTGAGCCTCCAGACAAGCCTATGAGGGACTATCTAGATTAGGTTAATTGAGGTGGGAAGACCTACCTTAATTGTGGATAGCATCATTCCGTGGGCTGGAGTCCTGGACCGAAAAAGAGAAAGTAATCTGAATGCTAGTGTCCATCACTCTCTGCTTCTTGACCATGGCTGGATACAATGGACCAGATGCTCAGTGTTCCTGCTGCCATGCCATCCTTGCTATAGTTGGGCTGTACCCTCAAACTCTTTCTCTCTTACATTGTTTTTTGCCATGGTAGTTTATCATACCATGAGAGAAATAACAAATATGGGGCTCTGGAGGGTACATCTACAGAAGATGAGTTGGCATCTCTCTTTCTGAAACCTGGGATACACTCATCTCCTGTCTTGGCCATCAGAACGTTAGGCTTTCTAGTCTTTTGGATGCTAGAACTTAGCATTAACTACCGTTTCTTCTGATTGTTAGGCTTCTGGCCTCAAATTCCTTGTTATGTCATCAGTTTTCATGGTTTTGAGGTGTTCAGACTTAGATGGACTAATGCTCCTTACAATCTGGGGTCTCTTCAGCCTACAAGCAACTTACTATGTGACTTCTCAGCCACTATAATTGTGTGAACCAATTTCCCTAATAAATCCTCTCCCATATATCTATATGCATATCCTATTGGCTCTGTCTCTAGAGCATCTTGATAATCAGAATATCTGATTATCCCTTACAACAGATTTTGCATCTGGTTTGGTGGATTAATTAGAACAGTGCAGATGGAAGAGAGAGCCGGTCTTTGTTGAGTGGAATAAATAGTTTCCCTAGAAGTCTTTAAGAATTGCATATTTCTACAGTATGATCATACAGATGCCACCCTGTGATCATCAGTTCTGTAAATCATTGGAGGCTAGAAGTCCACTTTTAGGAAGTGGTTGAACATGACTGCTGTGTGCTTCAAATCTTGGAATGCTTGCCTAGCATGCACAAGGCCCATGATTCCATCCTCAGCAACAAATAAAACTGCCTGTGGTAGCCCCCATCTGTAATCTCAGTACTCAGCAAGTTCATGGTCATACTCAACAATTTAGTGAGTCTGAGGGCATCTTGGGCTAGAGACTTTGTCTAAAAAACAGCAGAATAGGCTAGGCATGGCGACACACACCTTTAATCCCAACACTTGGGAGGCAGAGGCAAGTGAATCTCTGAGTTTAAGGCCAGCCTGGTCTACAGAGTAAGTTCTGGGACAACCTGGCCTACACATAGAAACCCTGTCTCAAAACAACAGCTGACACAATAACAACAGATAACTGAATAAATCAGGATTATTAAACTTGCTGTTGTAGATAGTGTAAATTGGCTCCTTGATAAGATCTAGAATCATCTGGGAGATGGTCTTCTGGGTGTGCATATGAAGGAGTATTACTCAGGGTTCTCTAGAGTCACAGAACTTATGGGTAGTCTCTATATAGTAAGGGAATTTGTTGATGACTTACAGTCTGCAGTCCAACTCCCAACAATGGTCAGCAGCAGCTGTGAATGGGAGTTCAAGGATCTAGTAGTTGCTTAGTCCCACAAAGCAGGTGAAGGAGAGGGAGAGAGTCTTCCTCCTTCCAATGTCCTTATTTAGGTCTCCAGCAGAAGGTGTAGCCCAGATTAAAGGCGTATGCTACCACACCTTTAATCATCAGATAGAAATCTGTGGGTGTGTTTGAGGACACATCCAGGGAGGGTTAACTGAGGTGGGAAGACCCACCATGATTGTGAGCAACATTCATTCCCTGCAGTGGGGTCCCAGAGTAAAAAGGAGAAAGTGAGGGAGTAGCAGCCTTCATTTCTTTGCTTCCTGACTGCATATGCAATGAGAACAGCTGCTTCACAATTCTGCTGCTGTGATGTCCTGTCATAAGGAACTGCACCTTCAAACTATGAGTCAAAAGTTAACCCCTTCTTCACAGCTATGTACACCCATATTTCTTTTTCTTTTTCTTTGTTTTTTTTTTAGATTTTGATTTTCTACTTTATATTACAATACAAATTTATGCCATTATTTTATCTATTATACAAGAATTTGGGATTGCAAAACTACACATAATGTGTAATGAACAATATCTGTATCCTAAAAAAAAAAAAAACTAGTAGTTTTTTTTTCCATTTTTTTTATTAGGTATTTACTTCAGTTACATTTCAAATGCTATCCTGAAAGTCCCCTATACCCTCCCCCCCCTGCTCTCCTACCCACCCACACCCACTTCTTGGCACTGTACATCCTATCCATATTTCTTTCTGTATTGATTGGCTCTAAGACTCCACCACATGGACACTTAAGCAAATGGTCTTCTTTGCTTTGGTTTGCTTTTTTTTTTTTTTTGAGTCAGGGTTTTATAAGCCCAGGCTGGCCTCTAACTAACTATATAGCTGAGGGTGACTTTGAACTCTTCTAAGTGCTACTGCTACAAGAATCTGTGACCACACCTAGTTTATGAGGTGCTGGGGATTTAACCTAGGGCTTCCTGCATGCAAGGAACGCACTGCCAATTGAGCTACATCCCTAGCCCTCCTCTTATAAGCTTAATCTCTAGAGTATCAGTACTACCTAACATAGTATAAATGCTATGAAAGCAGTTGTACAGGATTGTTCAAGAACTAATGGCAAAGAAAGAAAAAGCATACATTTTCAGTACAGATGCAATTTAGAATATATTTTCAATCTGAGATTAGTTGAAGCTGTGGATGGAAACCTGCAGATACAGGGGGCTGACTGTATACATACATGCATTCGTGTATGTAAATCAACACTTGCTCCTTGGCAGGCAAGAGAATGAACACTGTAAGAGAGTGGAGGATGACTAAGTAGCCCCCCAAAGAGCATCTTTATATTTTAGATCCATGGTGTTTATCTCCTAAGGAGAGCAAACTAGGAGAAGAATAGCTCTGAAATTGTAGGTGAGAGAACCAGGGACTGTGTGTTAGGCAGGTACTGCTCCAGGCTGGACCTAAGGCCAAGGACTAAGGAATAGAAATATCCATTGAATGTGCCAGGACTCCCATTATTTTTTTTAATTTTTTATTAGATATTTTCTTTATTTACATTTCAAATGCTGTCCTGAAAGTTCCCTATACCCTCCCCCGTGCCCCTGCTCCCCTACCCACCCACTCCCACTTCTTGGCCCTGGCATTCCCCTGTACTGGGGCATATAAAGTTTGCAAGACCAAGGGGCCTCTCTTCCCAATGATGGCCGACTAGGCCATCTTCTGCTACATATGTGCAGCTAGAGACACGAGCTCTGGGGGTACTGGTTAGTTCATATTGTTGTTNCACCTANAGGGTTGCAGCCCCCTTCAGCTCCTTGGGTACTTTCTCTAGNTCCTCCATTGGNGGCNCTGTGTTCCATCCAATAGCTGACTGTGAGCATCCACTTCTGTGTTTGCCAGGCACTGGCATAGCCTCACAAGAGTCCGCAATATCAGGGTCCCTTCAGCAGAATCTTGCTGGCATGAGCATTAGTATCTAGGTTTGGTGGCTGATGATGGGATGGACTCCCGAATGACTCCCATTATTTTAAGAAGGAGGAGGGCCATGAAGTTTTGTTTTGTTTTTTCTTTCCTAGACATGAGACCCAGTAGGTTTACTTATAATTACTCACTTAAAAATATTTATTTATTTATTTATTTATTTATTTATTTATGTGTGTGTTCACACACATGTAGTTGGAGTTCAGAAGACAATAATTGGAGTCAATTCAACTCAATTCTTCCACCATAGGGGTCTTAGGGATTGAAATCAGGCCCATCACACTTAGAATAAGGTACCCTTACCCACTGAACCATCCCAATGCCCCTCAGTTACTTTTTATTTTTGTCTTATGGGAGATATTATAATGTGTGTAGTATTTGCTGTCTTATGGGTTCATAGCCCTCATGAATCTGAAGGCTCTGCTGTACTTTGTTAAGAAAATTGAAGTTTTAGAAATGTCTGGAAAATATAATAACTGTTGCAGTGTTGTAGAAAGAGAGTTTCTATGACAGAATTCAAATACATCATTATGTGAATATTGCTATTGTTTTTGAACTATCAGAGCAGAAATAACTTTGACCTTTCACCTAGTACCGCTTTGCACTGAGACAAACCTGAGAAAGCGTTTCATTTTACCTTGTAGGACCAGGTGTTGGTTCATTGATCTTTGCCCACAATCTCTCTGAAAACACAGGCTGGGAGCTTGGCCCCAGAGTCAGAGCTAGGAGTGGATGGTATATAAAAATCAATGTTGAGACATGATCGTTCAGCAAAGTCTTTTCCGTTTTCAACATCAATTGAGAAGTAATTTAATAATGGTTTCAATTAGATCAGAAGACAACAGGCCTTCCCTGCAGAATTACAAAGCATATAGATTTTTCTTTCTTTTTTTTCCAGAAACAAGATAGCGTTGTTAGAAAGTTTAGCCAATTCTCCTTGCTTCTGTGTGATCCTTCTGATGGTAGAATGGTTCTGTGTGTTTATCTCATGTAGAAATGCGGCTGCTTCCTCTGGGGTAAAGTGTGTGTGTGTGTGTGTCTCACTTTGGTGTCTGCCTTCTTGAGGACATGGATATCTGGTTTTTAGCTATGTTCCTCTGTGTGTGGAACCTGTTATAAACCCACTTATGTACTGGGGTACTCGGCCAGTTGGGAATGAAAACCATTCCATCCACTGTGGAAATCAGTATGGTAATTCCTTGAGAAACTGACTATTGGGCTGGAGAGATGGCTCAGCAATTCAGAGAGATTCTTATTCTTTCAGAGGACCTGAGTTCCATTCCCAGCACCCACTTCAGGTGGTTCACAACTACCTGTAACTCCAACCTTAAGGAATCCAATGCTTTTTTGGACCTCTGCATACGCGCGCGCGCGTGCGCGCGCGCGCACAGACACACACACACACACACACTATATGCACATGCACACACATATATAGAAGTAGAAATAAAAAATGAATCTACAAAAAAGATCCAGCAATATCACTGCTAGATATTTACCCAAAGGTTTCTAAGACAACATATCCTAGAAATACTTGCACATCAATGTTTACAGCAGCATAATTCACAATAACAGAGACAGCCAACCTAGGTGTCCAAGGGCAGAGGAAAGGAATAAGAAAATGTAGTGTATATCTCCAACAGAATTTAAAGAATAGCTTATGTATATAGGTGTTTACCTCCATTTGTGTCTGTGCATCTCTTTCACGTCTGGTGCCCATGGAAGCCAGGAGATGGTGATGGATTCCCTGGATCTGAAGTTACAGGTGGCTGTGAGCTGCCATGTGGGTTCTGGGAATTGAACCTGGGTCCTCTGGAAGAAGAGCCATTGCTCTTAATGGCTGAGCCATCTCTCCAGTCCCCATAAGAAAATTATTCCCAGGTACAAAAAAAGATGAAATTACTCTGTTAGTTGGAAAAAAATGAATGTAGCTGGATATATCAAGCAAATTAAACCAATCTCAGAATGNCAAATATGGCATGCTTGCTCTCTTTTGTGTGTCCTACATTTTATATTGATATGTTAAATTATGTTTGTGTGTATATGTGATGTGAAAGTAGAAGTAAAATTGTGTAGGGAAACAAGGGACTAAAGGATGGGGTAGGGGATATGTATTTGTACGAAACTTAATGAATATTTTTTTAAAAGAAAGAACTGCTGTGTTTGCATGGCTTTGCCTAGGTGTGCCCCTTTTTACAGAGACAGCAGGAACCTGCCTATTTATCACAGTAAATCTCATCTTTAGCTGTACTTTAGAGCCCGATTGCTGACATCCAGGTCCCGAAGGGAGGAAGGGTTAGGGATTCTGATGTGCAGCCAAGATTGAGAATATCGTGTCAATCCGTTTTAGTTTTGGACCGAGCCCTCTGAGTGTTCAGACAGCATTAGTCAGAGATCTCTCATGGCAAGGACTGAAGAACTAGATTGGGTCAGGTTTGGGAGCATTTACAATACTCCAACCATGGGCTTCACTTCTCTGAAGGGAGGCTAGAATCCTTTTCATGATATTTACATATTAATACTTCTGTGAATGATACAGCAATTTCTTATTTGTTAGCCTATACTAAGATTTGAAAACCATTAATATATAACCTTGTATTGTGTCCCCTATGATTCTAGAGACTTGGAGGCTGTATTGAATTGGTACACAGATCATAAACAGTGGAGTAGTATAAGGAAGGAATGAGACAAGCTGCCCCATCCATCCAAACCCTGGCAAAATACTTATACAGGAGTGCTACTGAGCCAAATACCTGCAAAAATACATTGTTTATTATACATGATTATTTTCCTTTAGTTTTAAAAATCCTGTTGGCAATGAGGAACCAGTCCATTTTTTTTGAGAAGTATTCAATATAATGAACACTGGTTAAAGATTACTTTCATAGTAAGTTACTAGGAAAATTGGGATCTCCTCTCACAGAGTTCTTAGTCTTCTTAATAAAAAGAATGTAAGAATGGACTCACAAGAAAGCTTGAAGACAATCCTAGAGTTTAAAAGAAAAAAAAAACAGGATAGGCAAGCTGCAAATCCCAGTGTATACCTAGAGGAGGGAGCTAGAGAAGAGAAAAAGGGAAAGCTGTGCTTTTTTGAGTAAGGCTCACAGGTTTAGTGAGGAGGTAGCCATAAGGCAAAAAGGTGGCAGTGGGCACAGCTTCAGAGAAAAAGAGTAAAGAAGCCCAAGGTACCAGAAAACACGTACTTAAGCTCTGTCCAGTATGAGAAAGAGACAGAAGAAAAAGTTACATCTTTCTGCGGGTAGGTTGACCTAACAGAACCTCATGGTGCTTTTATAGTAACTGTGTAGAGAGCAGAGATTTTAGGAAGAAAAAAGAAACAATTTCATCAGAAGTGTAATTATTCCAGCCATCTCTTTAGTTTGGTTTAAGGTGGATCAGCCTTCCTAAGGGGTGATAATTTTGTTAGGTGTTTGAGAGGCATAACTGGATAGATTAATGCATAAGAGAGGAGACAGTGGCTTGTCACCACTCAGAAGTAGATCCCAGTTTTTTGACCATAAAGAAATTGCTTTCTCTTAATGGACTGCAACAGAGCCTTGATCAAGATAACTGTAACCACAATATATTGGATGGGTTGGGAGAAGACAGAGAACCCAAAGAAAGCAGCAGAGCAGTACAAACTCTATCTGTAGATGGGGAAGTACTACTGTGGCCAGAACATCTGAGAAAGTATCATTGTGGGGTAGAAATTGCCTTGAACCCTAAAGAATCCAAAGGCTATTTGAAGTAGAGTAAGAGTCATTCTAAGGTGAAAGACATTTTCAATTACTAGCCAGTTACATAAAAACTTAAATGAAGCTTCCAGTTTCCTCTGTACCTGGAACTGATCCTCTGCCACAGGGCTCCATACCCAAATAGCACTGGAAGAGAGCTAGCCTCCCAGGAGTGCAGACAAACCTGTGAGTGTAGGTAATACCACCACTGCTGCTCAGAAGAACCTGCCCAGAACTCTCAGGACACAGGAACTGAGGAGAAGCCTAGGACAGGAGTCTTCCTGTCTCTGTCTGTGCCTGGAGCTGATCCTGTGCCACAGAGCTACATACACACATACGGCCCACAGAGAGCTGGTCTCCCAGGAGTGCAGACAAGCCAGTGAGAACAGGCAAGATCACCATATCTCTTCAAATTCCTGAACCAAGAAGGACCCTCCCAGAGCCATCAGGACACAGGAACCAAGGATCATCTAGGGACAGGATCCTTCTGGTCTCTGTCTGCACCTCAGAGCTGACCCTATACCACAGCTCCCCATAACTAAATTCCTTCTGGAGAGAATTGGTCTCCCAGGAGTACTGACACAGAGGTTTGCAGAAGGGACAAGTCACAGTCAGTGACAGCAAGACCAGCTAACACTAGAGATAACCAGATGGCAAAAGACAAGGGCAAGAACAGAAGCAACACAAACCAAGTCTACTTGGCATCATCAGAACCCAGTTCTCCCACCACAGTGAGCCCTTGTTACTCCAACACACCAGGAAAGCAAGACTCTGATTTAAAATCACATCTCATGATGATGATAGAGGACTTTAAAAAGGACATAAATAACTCCTTTAAGGAAACACAAGAGAACACAGGTAAACAGGTAGAAGACCTTAAAGAGGAAACACAAAAATCCCTTAAAGAATTACAGGAAAATACAACCAAACAGGTGAAGGAACTGAACAAAACCATCCAGGATCTAAAAATGGAAGTAGAAACAATGAAGAAAACCCAAAGGGAGACAATTCTGGAGATAGAAACCCTAGGAAAGAAATCAGGAACCATAGATGTGAGCATCAGCAACAGAATACAAGAGATGGAAGAGAGAATCTCAGGTGCAGAAGATACCATAGAAAACATTGACACAACAGTCAAAGAAAACACAAAAAGCAAAAAACTCCTAACATCCAGGAAATCCAGGACACAATGAGAGAAGATTCCCAACTTAAAGGGCCAGTAAATATCTTCAACAAAATCATAGAAGAAAACTTCCCTAACCTAAAGAAAGAGATGCCCATGAACATACAAGAAGCCTACAGAGCACCAAATAGATTGGATCAGAAATAAATTCCTCCTGTCACATAATAATCAAAACACCAAATGCACAAAACAAAGAAAGAATATTAAAAGCAGTAAGGGGAAAAGGGTCAAGTAACATATAAAGGCAGGCCTATCAGATTTACACAAGACTTCTCACCAGAGACTATGAAAGCTAGAAGATCCTGGGAAGATGTCATGCAGACCCTAAGAGAACACAAATGCCAGCCCAGGCTACTATACCCAGCAAAACTCTCAATTACCATAGACGGAGAAAACAAGATATTCCATGACAAAACCAAATTTACACAATATCTTTCCACAAATCCAGCCCTTCAAAGGATAATAGTTGGAAAACACCAACACAAAGATGGAAACTATACCCCAGAAAAAGCAAGGAAGTAATCTTTCAACAAACCCAAAAGAAGATAATCACACAAACATAAAAATAACATCAAAAATAACAGGAAGCAAAAATCACTATTCATTAATATCTCTTAACATCAATGGACTCAATTCACCAATAAAAAGACATAGACTAACAAACAGGCTGGATACAGAAACAGAATCCAGCATTTTGCATCCATTTGCCTGTGAATTTCATAAATTCATTGTTTTTAATAGCTGAGTAGTACTCCATTGTGTAAATGTGCCACAGTTTCTGTATCCATTACTCTGTTGAGGGACATCTGGGTTCTTTCCAGCTTCTGGCTATTATAAATAAGGCTGCTATGAACATAGTGGAGCATCTGTCCTTATTACATGTTGGGACATCTTCTTTCTTAGCCTATTTATCCTTTGAGTATGGAAAGGCTACTGATTTGTTTGAGTTAATTTTATATCCAGCCACTTTGCTGAAGTTGTTTATCAGGTTTACGAGTTCTCTGATGGAATTTTTGGGGTCATTTAAGTATACTATCACATCATCTGCTTCCTTTCCAATTTGTATCCTTTGAACAGTTTCTTCAAGTTTCTCTCCATTTAGTTAGATGTTGGCTGGGATGAAGCCTACTTGATCGTGGTGAATGATTGTTTTGATGTGTTCTTGGATTCAGTTTTTGAGAATTCCATTGAATATTTTTGCATCAATATTCTTAGGAAAATTGGTCTGAAGTTCTCTTTCTTTGTTGGGTATTTCTGTGGTTTTGGTATCAGCATAACTGTGGAATCATAGAATGAATTGGGTAGAGTATCTTCTGTTTCTATTTTGTGGAATAGTTTGAAGAGTATCAGTGTTAGGTCTTCTGTGAAGGTCTGATAGAATTCTGCACTAAACCTATCTGGTCCTTGGATTTTTTTTGGTTGGTAGAAATTTAATGACTGCTTCTATTCCTTTAGGGGTTATGGGACTGTTTAGATGATTTATCTGATCCTGCTTTAACTTTATTATTTGGTATCTGTCTAGAAAATTGTCCATTTCATCCCGATTTTCCAGTTTTGTTGAGTACAGGCTTTTGTAGTAGGATCTGATTTTTTTTTTTTTAATTTCCATGGTTTCTGTTGTTGTATTTCCCTTTTCATTTCTGACTTTGTTAATTTGGATACTTTGGATGAAAATGTAGAACTCTCAGCTCTGCCTGTGCCATGCCTGCCTGGATACTGCCATGCTCCCACCTTGATGATGATAATGGACTGAACCTCTGAACCTGTAAGCCAGCCCCAATTAAATGTTTTGGGTTGTTTTTTGTTTTTTGTTTTGTTTGTTTTTGGTCATGGTATTTGTTCACAACAGTAAAACCCTAACTAAGACAGAAGTGCCCTCTGGTTAGTCTGGCTAAGGGTTTATCTATCTTTTTGATTTTCTCAAAGAACCAGCTCCTGGTTTTGTTGATTATTTCTATTGTTCTTTTTCTTTCAACTTGGTTGATTTCAGCCCTGAGTTTGATAGTTTCCTGCTGTCTACTCCTCTTGGGTGAATTTGCTTTCTTTTGTTCTAGAGCTTTTAGGTGTGCTGGTAAGCTGCTAGTGGATGCTCTCTCCAGTTTCTTTTTGGAGGCACTCAGGGCTATGAGTTTTCCTCTTAGCACTGCTTTCATTGTGTCCCATCAGTTTGGGTGTTTTGTGGCTTCATTTTCATTAAATTCTAAAAAGTCTTTAATGTTTTTCTTTATTTCTTCCTTGACCAAGTAACATTGCAATTTTTAAAGTGTTTGAAAATGTCTCAAGTGGATTCTCAGATCCACACTACTACCCATCCTATTCATACCTGATTTCCTGAATCTCTTTCTCTTTCTTCAATCTTCCTCTAGACTTGTTTATTTGTATTCAACACTTAGGCAGAGAAGAATTGTTTTGTAAGGAGAGGACATTTTGATTGGAGAGTTGCGGGCACCTTACTCCTCTCCTTGCCAGCCATTACTCTGCACCTTCTGTGATGGAGACATTAGGATAGTTTGACAAAAGTGTGCTGCTTAAACAGAACACACAATCCTGACTTCTAGAACATTGTGATCTTACTAGCATAGACTGGAGGAGGAAGTCAGTGCTAAGCTAAATAAGATCTTTCACATAATTACGATAGGTGCAGTGTCATGAGCTAGTAGAAAATGATGAGGGGGGATTGTAAGGCTGAGATAAAATATTCTGGGAGAGACACCTAGAGATCTTGGGAGAGGAAAGGATTTATTTGGCTAAATATTCTAGGTTATCCATTATTGCAGGAAAGTCAAGGCAGAACTAAAGCCATCACATCTGCAGTAAGAACAGAGAGAAAATAACCCTATGGATCCTTGCTTCCTTGATTTAAGCTAGCTTCCTCCTCTCATAAACAGTCCAGGACTCCAAGTCCAGAGAATGGTATCACCCACAATGGGCTGGGTCTTCCTATATCAGTTAACAACCCCCCAACAGCCATGTCCACAGGACAACTTGAGACAATTCCTCATATAGATTCTCTTCCCAGGTAATTGTAGTCTATGGCAAGTGGTTACAGCTAACCAGCCTGGGACTTTTAAATGTACCTGGTAAGTGCTCTTCTATTCAGCCGCACTCCTTGTGTGTTAAATGGATTCTTTTTGGTCTTTATAAAATTTTCTCAATCTTGCTTATGGTGAAAGCAGACAGGCTGCCACTTGTGAGGATGGACCTAGAGTTTCTTTGTACTTCTGCTCCTTCTTGGCCTAACACGGTGAGACATAGGTCAGATTTCAATAAACATTTTTGATTCAAGTGTAGTTTTAATTTGACAACTTTGTTTGTGGTAGTGGTGGTGGTTGCTCCCATTTTTTCTTATCAGCTGAGAGAACTGGAATTAAAGGACCATGCTACTGTTTCCTAGATTCTTGTACGTGGTAAGGGACAAATGACATTTACGCCACATATTGCCTTCTAAACTATAATTAAAATAATTTATTATAATTTAAAGCACCAGGAAACTGGGTCCACCCAAGAAGTCAGGCTCATATCACAAAGAATTGGGAACAGACTCCTGAGCTGTAGCCTGGATTATTTTAAATCCCGAAGGGATAGGTGAGTAAAGGGATAGCCAGGCAGCCTGAAGCACCTCTTTTTGAGTATCCCTTCCTAGTAGGACAATACCTAGTACCTCCCCTTCTGGATAATTTGGGCCTAGACACTTCCTGTCAAAGGATAGATAAGTAAGGCCATCCTAAGACAGAATTTGGTACAAGTGCAATAATGGCCAGTCTGCCCTTGAAACTACTTAGGAAGGAAGAAGAACTATTTGCCACCTCATGTGTATGCATGACTGAGTGTAAATGTGTTTAAATTATGGGATTATGGCTTACTCACACATAGATTGTCTAAAATTATGTAGTAGGTCATCTGTCAACCAGGATAAGGATCCACCCCATCCTTGACCTTGGGGATTTCTTCCTTCCTCCACCTAAACTCCTAAACACCTAAAAAGAACTTGGAAAAATGCAAGGCTCTACAGCTATGTGCTTGCTGTCACTCTGTGAAATATATTCTATGCATTTACTCTCACCTTTAGCAAATCTATACTTCAATTTTTAAACATATATCTAAGCACTGTGTGTGTACATCCTTTAGGTCATGAGTATGGAGGTTGAAGAACTAATTATGACTGTCATGAGAGTCCAGGGGCCAGAATTCAGCCTTTGACTTGTGGAGCCATCTTGGTGTCATAGACTTGTACTTTCGCCGATCCTACTGCACATGCTATCCAATTTGCTGTTTGAGACACAAAGATCATGAGCACCATCATCATCATGGGACCCCTCAGCAACCCCCAAACAGGAAAATAACCAGAGCAGAAGGTCTTGGGTTCCAGATCCCATTTTGAGCCAGATAATAAGCCCTGAAGGATGTAGGGGAGCCTACACCTCCAAAGCTTACCTTATTTGCTTGCCATTCCCAGGGTCCTCCACCTGTTACCCTGGGGACTCAGAAGTCTAGTGGCAGGTGGGAGAGAAACAGGAGGAAAAATAGAGAAGGTGGAAGTGGAGGGCTGGGAGAGGACAGTGTTCACAGCAATGCAAAGAGCAGCGGGAGCCTGGGCTTCTTCACCCCCCCCCCTTTTCCAGCCTTACTAAGATTGAGGAACTATAATGAATGAGGCGGGTTTTCCTAGCTCCTAGCAGAAAGTAGCATAAGAAAGGGAACAGGCAAGGAATAAAGGCCAGGGTTAATAAAAAGCACCTTTACTATTGAGTTCTTTCGGAGAAAAATCTTAGAAGTAAATTTCCTGGGCAAATTTGAGTTTATCTTTCATGCTAGGGAAATGTCAGCCACTTTCCTCTAATTATCATTGCTAAAAGCTCTGGTAAAAGGAGAGAAAGTTAAGACTTTCATTTCCTGTTGCTTTAGTGCCTGGGAGCTGCCACTGCAGTCAGTGTATGTATGGTTTGCATTCTCTCTGCTCTTGGCGGCCTTCCTGACATTAAGAAGGTCTCTTTCTCTATGGAACAAGTATCATCTTGTTAAAGTTGTATTATTCCTTGTAACTAAGATGCACTGTATTAAAAAGTTCTGATGGTTCACACAGAAATCCCACAATGCAGTTCTCCACTGGAAGCCATTTTTATTTCACGGGGCTATTAACTGGCTTACAAAACAAAAACAAAAACAAACACAAAACCAAAACCAAAACCCCAAAACAAAACAACAACAACAAAAAAACAAAACAAAACAAACCACCAAAACAAAAACAAAAACAAAAAACAAAACAAAACAAACCACCAAAACAAAAACAAAAACAAAACATTAAGCACTCCTGTTTCCTGAGAAAATCACTTTTGGAACCAGCAGGACTGAACATAGATAATCAAAAGAGATGACAAGATCACCTTGTATGCAACCAAGCTCTCATTTAGAGCTTGGTTTGTCTGGCTAACCCTGGGGAATACGGGATGGCCCAGGAACTATTTAAGTGGCATGTTGAGAGTTTAGGGTTATTGTCCAGAGATTAACTCTCTTTAGAAGAGGTATTTCATCCTTGTGTGGCCTTGGCTGTGCATAAGGTTAGGTCTCAGTTCATATGTCAAGAAATGAGCTCAAGCTGGACTATTAAAGATTTCTGGTGGTTAGATAAAAGCCAGCACTCCTCAGGAACTTGTGAAATGGGTTTTCTGTTTCCAGAAGGAGTGGCTCCCTAGCTACTCATCTTCCCAATAATCTGCATGACTTGTACATCCCAAGCTCTCTCTTGCCTCTCTTCAGGTAGCCCTGGCCATGTCTAGCCTACTTCTCTTTCTTTTTTCTTTCTTTCTCTTTCCAGATACCTCTGAGTATTTTCTCTCTTTTTCACAATGAAGTGACTATTTTTGCAGTTTCTGCACCCCCTTGCATAAATCTGTAAGACAAAGGAGGGCTTACTGAAAATAAGGCAGAGACTGGAAGCATTTTAGTGGTTTAGGGGACTGAACTGAGGGTTTCGACTATGCTAGGCAAATGCTCTACCACTGAGCTACATACCCAGCAGATGTTTGCCATTTTGGACTGGTTTATTCTCCCATATGAGGAAATGTCCTGTTCATTGAAGGACATTTAGCAGTGCTAGTTTGACCTTAAGAACAAGCCAGCACCTTCCTCCAAATGTGGTATGAACTGAGGTTTCCCGAAGAAAAGCTATACCTACATTAGACATTTTGTAAAGCTGATTGACTGATTAAAACCTCAGTGATTGTAGATAGCTATAATCTTGTAGGCCCAGAGACAAATTATCTTGGGCTATCTTTAGTCTCCTTAATAGCCATTTGCGGGGCTGTGGGTGTAGGGGAAGATTGGGGAGGGAAAGAGTTCGAGTCCGGCCAGGGTTCTTGTGCTCTGGGCAGGCGGACGTGGGAGGACTGCAGGACGCTTTCCACACGGCCCCGGATGGGCATCTGGCTGTATGAAGCCACTGACCCCACATAGCTGGGGGTAGACAAGGGGCAGTCCCTGGTACCAGGTTCTCAGTCTCTGGCATCCCACGCTGGATACAGCAGAGGAGCTGAGAACAGAATAGGGGCCCTGGGGTGACAGTCTCAGCCCAGGAGATATGGGAAGAGGCCAGAGGGAGAGAGGTTCCCATGCAGGTGAGACTCCTTAGTCTGGCCCTTGATGAACAGAGACAGTCTATGGTTTTAGAGCTTTATTGTAGAAAGGCAGGGGAAAGAGAAAAGGTAGAAAGAGAGAGACCAGCCATGGCCAAGAGGGGAGAAGGGGGAAAAGATGAGAGAGAGAGAAGAAAGGCTAAATAGTAAGAAGGCTTAAAGAGAGAGAGGTAAAAGCTGAGAGAGAGGGGGGAGGGAGGGAGGGAGAGAGGGAGGTGGGGTCAAGCAGCCCCTCTTATAGTGGGCTTGTTACCTTGCTGTTGCTAGGTAACTTGGGAGGAGTCTAGCCTGAATGTCAGAAGCTTGGGACGTTGTTAGCCACACGCTTCTCCTGTGGGGGATGTGGAGGTGGTAACTTCGACAGGAGCCAGGGGTCCAGAAGACATGAGGGAACGCCTTCCATCCCATGTAGGTGAAAATTATCACCACCAGGTCCACCAGAGTTCACAACCTCAGCTCGCCTGGAGACCAGGCTGTCAGTACATAGTCCATTGCCCCACAGCCATTCATTGCCTACTTCTGTGTGTGAATTAACATTCTTGTGACTACTTAGGTAAATCCTTTTGGAATGTGTTGTGAGACCCCTAGCTAGCACCAACCCAAAGTCTATAATTGTCACCAGCTAACTCTGAGGCCTATAGCAAAGATTTTTCTCATTCTCGTCAAGATGATAAAACTTGGACTAAACCTCTGAAACTGTAAGCCACCCCCCCCCAATTAAATGCTTTCTTTTACAATAGTTGCCACAGATCTTCACAGCAATAGAACAGTAACCAAGACATCAATGCCTATTGAAAACTACTCAGAGTACACACAATTATCTGCTTGAGTAGAAAAGGTTTCAAAGCATTGTACAACCCAAAGGAGTCACCAGATGGCACCAGTGAGGGACTTATCAGAACTTTGGAGAAAAGGGGAGGTCTCTTTGAGAGGTCAATGCAACCAGTCCTGGGGTTCTAAGAGCTCTAGGCTAGAAACAATTGCTAGGAAGAACACACTGCAGGAGCCACAAAGATCCATCATTTATGATGGAGCACTCCTCAGTGAGGACAGGCTGCTTGGTGTGGGTGTCTGTCATTAGTACACAGAGAAAAGACATGCTTTGATTTTTTTTTTTTTTTCGTAGAGGTGGAGGTGGCATTTCATTCAATAAACATTAATTTCATGTCTACTATTTACAAAGTTCTTAGTTTGGTTATGGGGTGATCCATAGATTTCAGAAATGGCCACTTCTACTGTTTCAAGAAATGTCGACCTAAGGCCCATCAGTGTATTGACGACTTGGTCTGCAGTGTGGTATATTGTAATGTGGTGGGATATTTAAGAGGTGGAGTCTAGTGGAAGGGGTACTGGAGCCCCTTGTTCCTTTGTATCTCTGTTTTCTTTTTGGTGCCTTTCTCAATGAGTATGCATTCTCACTACAACCTACTCTTCCCAAATCAATGACACCTACTAGCCATGAAACTCAGAACTGTGAGCCTCAAATAAACTTGTCATCTTATTTTTCATTTTTAAATTAAAATTACATTTATTTATTTATTTATGTACATGGTATATATGTATACTGTGGGGCAATGGGCTATGTGCAGACAGCCTGGTTTCCAGTCAAGGCTAGATCTTGAACCCCGGGACCCGGTAGTGATAATTCACTTGCATGGGACAGGAGGAGTTCGTTCATGTCTCCTGGACCCTGGCTCCTGTAGGAGTTACCACCCCCACAACCCCCACAGGAGAGGCATGGCTATTAGCCACTTAGGAACAACACCAAGCCCCCCACGTGCAAATAAGGCTTCCCCCAGACTCTCAGTCCAAGCCAATGAGAGGGGCCTGCTGTTAGACCCTAAATCACTACCAGAACTATATATTGAGAGGGCCATGCAGGGAATTAAAGGTATGCGAGAACCATTCCTTTGTCTGAGTCATTTGTGCTAAGAGCTACAGCACTTGAGAAGAGATCTTCTCTCCCGAAGAGCTGCCCAGGGCCTGCCCACCTCATTCCTCACTGAATTGTGGGCTTTTTTTGCTGGCCCAGCCTAACCTGGCTGAGTTCAGAAAGGCCCGGACCTGGAAGGCGTGGCAGAGGCTTTGTCTCCCTGCCTGCACTCTTCTCCTCGCTGGGGCCTTCCCACCTAGCCTGGGTAGAGATCCCCGTGGAAAACCTCTGGCACCAGGCCCACAGTATACCATGTCAGAGGGTGACTTGTGGGAGTCAGGTTTTTCCTTCCATCACATAGGTCCTGAAGACGGAACTCAGGACTACAGTGTGAGCGGTAAGCTCTTTTATTCAGTGAACCAGCTCCCCAGCCTATATTTTAGTTCTGAGATCTGGTCTCATATGACCCAGGCTTAAACGCATTGTGTAACTGAGAATGGCTTTGAACTCCTGATCCTCCTGCCTCTAAATGCTGGGGTTACAAACATACTCCACCACACCTGCCTTGACCCCTCCTCTTTTAAAAATTGATTATTTCTAATATTTTGTTCCTGTAATGGAAAGCTGAGTCACAAAGCCACAAATTATTTACTACATCTTTGAACAGTCCCTTTTTGAACTTGCTTTTCACAGAGCTGAGTGATTTACTTTGGACAATGGGTCAATAGCAAAAAGGGTACAAGCAGAGACCAGAGACACTCTTGCTTCTTGGAGACTTAGCTGATCTGAGGACCCCAATGCTGGAATGACAATAGATGTATGGCCATTGTTTTGTTCCAGCTGATAGTCAGCTAACTTCCAGAATCCTGTATGTTTCACTGACCATCAGGTGACACATGGCTCAGCTAAGTAGGGTGGAAGGCCAGTAGACCAGCCCACCTCAAACTGCCAAGGGTGACATAGCTGGCTGTAGTTTTTATGTCACTAAGTTTTACAGAAGTTTGTTATGTACCAAAAGCTAAGTAAGAGAAACAGATGGAGTCTGGCCTTCTAGATCTTAATATGCCAATAATTTTCTCCCAAGGGAGATTTCCTGTCTAATAGACTGCTTAGAGCCACACTGGACCTTGACACCAGGCTCTAGCTTGTCATACCTTAGTGGAGATGTTAGTTAAAAGCAGGAACTTATGAACCAAAGGGTTAAGGTTTATGGCTTCATCATTTGGTAGAAGGATAACTATAGGCCGATTGCTTGATTTTTGAGTCTTTATTCTTTTTTTTCCAGAAAGGGATATTATATGAATAGGACCTACTTTGTAGAATCATTAAGGAGATTAGCAACATATACATTTCCTTTTCTTTCCTTCTTTAAAAGATTTATTTATTATAGGTAAGTACACTGTAGCTGTCTTCAGACACTCCAGAAGAGGGAGTCAGATCTTGTTATAGACGGTTGTGAGCCACCATGTGGTTGCTGGAATTTGAACTCTGGACCTTTGGAAGAGCAGTCGGGTGCTCTTACCTACTGAGCCATCTCACCAGCCCTCTCTTTCTTCTTCTTCTTCTTCTTCTTCTTCTTCTTCTTCTTCTTCTTCTTCTTCTTCTTCTTCTTCTTCTTCTTCTTCTTCTTCTTCTTCTTNCTCCTCCTCCTCCTCCTCCTCCTCCTCCTCCTCCTTCTCCTTCTTCTTCTTGAGGCAGGATCTGATATAATCCACTTAGTCTCAAAGTTGCTATGTAGCTAAAGCTGGTGTTGAACTCCTGATCTTCTAGCTTCTACTCTCTGAGTTCTGGAATTATAAGTGTGAACCACCACACCTGGCCACATATACATTTCTAGTAATAGGGACTACAAATTGGGGTATGAAAATACCAGTAATGTATAGTTGGCCTGAAATAGAATCAGCATGACAATATTTTCTTTAGGAATACCACTTTCCCCTAAAAATCATAACAATACATGTTCTTTGTAGGAAATTGGAGAAAAACAACAGAAAAAAGGCCATGAAGAAGACAAGTGTCACCCTTTAGATTTTTGGTGCTAATTTTAGCAATCACACATTTTGTTTGAAATCAAGATAGCATGATCGGCTGTTGGAGAAAGGTGCTCAGGGAATAAATGCATCAAGTGCTCCACCAATTGGAGCCCTTCATAGAGTCTTTACCTAGCAACTGGGGAGTGAGAGCTAAGAGGATCAGGATCAGGTGTTCATGGTCATCTTCAGCTAGCTACTTTCTGAGTTTGAGCCTAGCCTGGGGTACATAAAATGCTGTCTCAAAAAGTTTTAAGCCCCAGCCAACAGGCCATCTGTTGTCACTGCTCTTACATACCTTCTAGGAAATTATATCCATCTATATGATTATTAGTCATGTATCAAAGTGCCTGATTCCTCCTAGTTACATCAGCCTTTGACAATATTACTCTTTTTAAAACTTAAGGAGGGAAGTGCAAAGATGCCTTTGATATAATTCTAATATTAATTGGTCGAATTTTTCTCCATGAACTACCTCTCCTCTTTTTCCTCTAGCTCACTATGTTAAAGTTTGGACAATTTTCATATTTAATCATTTCCGGCTAGTTCTAACAATCAATAGCTTCTCCTGATCCTAGAGGTAGAAGATCTAGCAAAACTGGCAAATCACAGGAGCTGAACATTTTAAAAAATATTTTTAAGTACTCATTTATTAAATGTGCATTTGTATGTGTGTGCCTGGGCATAGGTATGCGCACTGTTTGTATGCAGTACTTGCAGAGGCCAGAAGATCTTGGATTTCCCGGAGCTGGAGTTACACAGGTGGTTCTGAGCCATCTGATGTGGGTCCTGGCAACCATCCCATGTCCCCGGGGGAGACTGTTAAATGCTCTTAACCACTGAGCTGTCTCTTTCACTTCTTTTAAAATGTTTTAAAGAGTCACAGAAAAATAAGAACAGAAAAAAACAAGCTCTTATTATTTCTTTTGAATTTATTGGCTACGGAGTGAACGTTTGAACGTTTGATGAATTTCTAATCAAGAATCTCATCATTTAAAGAAAATTCACTTTAAATTCACTAAAGAAAATTCACTTTAAGTCAGCTTAATTATGGGGAAAGACTCAGTGTGTGTGTGTGTGTGTGTGTGTGTGTGTGTGTGTGTGTGAGAGAGAGAGAGAGAGAGAGAGAGAGAGAGAGAGAGAGAGAGAGAGAGGAGAAGGAGAGAGGATTGTCTTGATTGCTAGTTGATAGAGGAGGGCCCAGCTCACTGTGCACTGTGGTTGTTACCCATTCCTGGGCAGGTGGGCCTGGGCTATATGAGAAAACTGATCAGGATCAGACAGCACGCCAGTAAACTACATTCTCCCCTGGTTTCTGCTTTGAGCTCCTGTCTTGCCTTGGCTTTTCTGCATGATCAATTGTGACTTGGAAGTGTAAGTCAAATCAACCCTTTTCTCCCAAGGTTGCTTTTGGCCTGAGTGTTTTATCACATCAGCAGAAAGCAAACTAGGACACTTTAATAAACAATCTACAGTTCTTTGGTAGAATAAAGGGTAGATGCAAATAAATCACTGTACATTTGTAAATACACATGCATATATTTAATTGCAACTTCCTCTTTTTGTTGCCTCCAGACTTACTGGCTGCAAATCATTTTAGGAGAGTATCCACCAAGCCCCTCAAAGGTTAAATTAAATTGAGGAGTGTGACTGCAATTTGATTATGTTTTGATGTTTTATTAGTCCTCTAATGTATTTTGAAGTCCTGTTTTTATATATCTCTGTAGGTCACCCAGATGGCTTGTTGAAATTTTAAAATTTTTACCCCTCATGAATAATTTCCCTCCAAAGGTAACCTTTCTCCTCTATGGGCATAATAGAAGTGCTTATATAGCAATAACAAAGGAAAATGGATTACAGTTTGAAACACATTGAGCTGTATAACAGAATCACATGTCTGTGCCCTGTGGTTTTCCTTTTCTTTTCCCACATGTGGAGTCCTAGAAAGGGTAGACCTGTTGTGTGCGGCTTTTTGCTACCCAGCCTAAGCTCTGGCAGTGGGCTGCACTACCAGCCCCCGCCCAGCTTCCCTTGAATCTAAGGATAAAACAGACACACACAGTTGTTCCTTTTCAACTTGTCTTTTGACACAATTCATGGGCACTATTGTCTCCCACCTGGAAAAAGGGTGCCCTTATCAATATTCTTATCTCTGCACCTCTCACCTGCCCTAAACTTTAGTTGCTCTGTTACATTCCCACCCACCTATAGGAGTGGCCACAGGTTGTAGCCAGGTGATGTGGGATGGGGAATTGGTCTCCTGGGAACAAGGAGGTGGAATGGGTAAGGGATACTAGTGGTTAGGTTCAAGGCCAGTGAAGAACCGAACTTTTTTTTTTTTTTTTAAGCTTGAGGACAATTTTATTAGAGTTTGAAAGACATACTCCAGACTTGACAAGATATAAATGTTGGTAGCTTCCTGGAGGAGGAAAATGGAGAAGAGAAAATTAAAAAGCATGCCATTTGAGTTTTGAGTAGCCCCTACATGGAAGTCAGCCTGGAGACAAGCAACCACATGACAGGCATGGAGCTTTAGAGACCTAATGAAGCCCGGACGGGTGGCAGAAAGTATGCTTAGGGTGGAGCTGGGAGGAAGAAAAGGGAACAGAACTTTCCAAGGAATTCAGAGAACTGGGCCAACAGAAAGCACATGGCCATGGCTCTGTGGGACGCCATGGGGTGGGGGGTGATTCTGGAAAGGAAACATGTCATCTAAAAGCCAATTATTTCTCCTATGTCTTTAGCATGGCTTAAGGTGACCCCTCCTTTCTGGCAGATGATCTCAACTTCCTGAGGGGTGGTCCCATAGTGAGGTGATGGATCTGCTTAACTTTATTGTCACATCTTTGCCCAGGCCAGGGATCCCATTCTTTTGATCAAAGGAACATTTTTTCCTTAATGGGCCTTTAATGCTATTGTGAACTTCTCTCCCACCTAACAAGGTTACCCTAAAATCATTTTAGGAAATGGGCTGAAATAAAGGACTAAACTTTTTTCCTCATAAGCTAGACTCTCACACTTATGCTATTTATTAACTCTTACTGGTTCTTGATTGCTCCTCACCGATTCCTCCAGAAATTCCAGCCTCTTCCTCCGAAAACTCTCCACACTTGCTAGTTTATCACCGTCTACATTTTTTCTTGCTCTTGACGTCTTTGGAGTCCTTCAGTTACTCTTTGTCCTGGACGGGGGTGTTGCTGAGGTTGGGGAGATGGTTCGATTCGCAACACACTGCCTGTACAAGTGTTGAGGACCTGAGTTTGATCCCTAGAACCTGATCTAAAAACCAGACCCAAACCCAAAGCAGTCAGGTGTGATAAGCACACTTGCAATTCTGGTTCTGGGAGGTAGAGACAGGTAGATCTCCGGGCCCCACTGTCTCAGCAGTCAAGTCTATTTGGTGATTCATGGGCCAGTGAGATCCTGTTTCAGACAACAAGGTGGAAGGTCTAGAGAGATGGCTTGAAGGTTAAGAGCACATACTATTCTTCCAGAGGGCATGAATTTGGTTCCTAGTAGCAACACTAAGTGGCTCACAGCTGCCTTCAACTCCAGGGGAATCTGATGTTCTCTTCAGGTCTTTGTAATCACTTGAGCTCATTGTCCACACCCTCCCCCACAGACACACATACATAGACATAATTTAAAATAAATGAAATATTTTCTTTCTAGAAATACATTTATTTATATATTATTTGTATGGATGTTTTACCTGTGTGTCTGTCTGTGCACCACGTGTGTGCCTCATGCCTGCAGGGGCCAGAAGAAGGTGTTGGAACACCTTGAGCTGGAGTTACAGATACTTGTGAGCCATCACGTGGGTGCTGGGAACCAAACCTGGGTCCTCTGCCAGAGCAGCAAGGGCTCTTAACCACCTAGCCATCTTTCTAGGCCCTAAAACAAAGCAGATATTAAAAAACAACAACAAACAAGCAAACAAACAAGCAAGGTAGATACCTCCCAAGGAATGTTACCTGGAACTGTCCTCTGACCTCTGCATGTAGACTCACACACATGCATGAACATCTACACACTCATTTGCAACCACATATGAACACGCATGTGTGGTTGTGTGTCCTAGTTGCCTTTTGTCTTGCTGTGATAATGACCATGACCAAAAACAACTTGGACAGGGGAGAGTTACACTTTATAATCCAATCATGAAGGGAAGTCAGGGTAGGAACTCACAGCAGGAACCTGGTGGTAGGCACTGAAACAAAGGCCATACAGCAGTGGCTCTCAGCCTTCCTAGTGCTGCAATCTTTTAATACAGTTCCTCATGTGGTGGTGGGCCCCAACTCTAAAACTATTTTGTTGCTGTTTCCTGACTGTAGTTTTGTTACTATTGTGAATTACAATATAATATCTGATATGCAGGATATCTGATGTGTAAGCTCCAAAGGAGTTGAGACCCACAGGTTGAGAACCACTGCCATAGAGGACGATTGCTTAGCAACTTGCTCTCTAGTGCATGCCCAACCTGGAACCAGTTGTCCAGAAATGGTGTCACCCACAGTGAATTGGATCCTCTTACATCATTCACGAGGCAGCTCCTGCTGATGTGAAGAACAGAACTGCCTTTCTTTGCTAGATGCACCTTGCATAGCTCACAGGCCCTGTGACCCATAAGGAAGAGGACAGGGCATCAAGGGGGCTTAAGGAAACACCCTAAGTATTTAGAAGAATACTGAGAAATTTCCTCTATCCTGTACCAAAGAGCTCTGTAAGAAATACCCTATAGACTTGCCTACAGGCCAATCTAATGGGGGCATTTTCTCAGCACAGTGTGCATACCCACACATGTAATATGTTATTGAGATTCTTGTTGTTTCTTCCTAGCACCCTTCCTGTAATAGCTGTTGGTGAGTTAAATGTAGTTGGTTCTCTCATTATTTGTGGTAGCCTTTTCTTTAAACTTTCTGTGAACTTGGAGTTAGCGAGTATTGAAGCAGTTTTTCCCAGGGGAAATATAGGGTTAGGTTCTTAGATTATAGGCTTTCCTTTGCTCAGTGCACTATTTCCTTGGTAAATATTTGCAGAGCTCTTTGGTACAGAATAGGGGGAATTTCTCAGTATTCTAAATACTTAGGGTGTTTCCTTAAGCCCCCTTGATGCCCTGTCCTCTTCCGTATGGGCCACAGGGCCTATGAGCTGTGCAAGGTGCATCTAGCAAAGAAAGGCAGTTCTGTTCTTCACATCAGCAGGAGCTGCCTCAACGGATGTTGAAGGAAAGGCGACTTAAACTGAAAAGGGAACCTTGGTAGGTTTTAGGGGCCAGAGTCCTTGTCCTCTAAATCAACACAGGACATTTTCTGGGTCTGCTCTTTCCTAATGAATGCCTTAACTTTTCATATAAAGGTCTTGATGGGGCTGTGAGTCAACTGATGGTACAAATTAGTTCCTTTCTATCTGTTTGATTATCTATCTATCTATCTATCTATCTATCTATCTATCTATATCATCTATTCACTTTACACCCCGATCTCAGTCCCCTATCCTCTCAATCAGCCCCCTCAACAGCTTCTCCCCCTATCCTCCCTTCTTCTCTGAGAATGGGGAGTTCCCCTGGGTATCCCTCCACCCTGGCACATCAAGTCACTGCATGGCTAGGTGCATCCTCTCCCACTAAGGCCAGACGAGGTGACCCAGTTTGGGGAATGGATTCCACAGATAGGCAACAGTTTTAGGAACAGCACTCATTCCAGTTGTTGGGGGACCTGCATAAAGACTGAGCTGCACATCTGCTACATATGTGCAGGGGGCCTAGGCGCAGCCCATGTTTGCTCTTTGGTTGGTGATTTAGACTCTGGGAGCACCCAAGGGTCCAGGTTAGATGACTCTGTTGGTCTTCCTGTGGAGTTCCTATCCCATCTGGGTCCCTCAATAAAACAGGGCTTTTTATTTTGAGATATTTTCTACTCCTGGTACCAATAAATAAATAGATACACAGATAGATAATATTCTTCTTAGAACTGACTCAGAAACCACTCACTTTCAGGTTTTGTTTTCAGTGAGGAACTACAGATGGAATGTACCATTTTCCTTCTTTCATTTTTCCAGTGTTAGCTCCCTCCATATTGAATCCTGGGTTATTATGTGTTCTTTGCACCTCATCTGTATGGGTTTCTGCTCATAAGGAGGTACTAAGTAAATTATCATTGGACTAGTTACTTTTCCACTCTGGGTCATAGGGTGATAGATTTCCCATCTTGAAGGGTGACTGTATTTACTCCAACCAAGTTAGAGAATGAGTCTGGGATTACCCTCCGTTCTAAGCTCTCTGTTGTCTGAAGCCCGCTCCTGTAAGAATTTCTGACTCATTAAAGGTTGGTGGCATAAATGCCTTAACTCATTTTAAGCACAAAAGGAGTTGGTTGGCTGGATATAAAGTTTGTATGGCTCTCTCCTCTGAATTGAAATATTCCCTTCTGGAGGAGGGATGCTCAAAGACTTAAGAAGTAAATCAAGCACACTAGGCTCAGAAGTAAGTGTAACTTACAAGGCTCAAGAAACTTCTGAAAGTTACAAGAGTCACAAGACCACTCCCTGAGGTTATAAAGGTGTAAATAATTTCCAGTGAGAGAAGACTCTCTGACCTGTTGAGCTACTTGCAAGTTGTGCAGAGAGCTCCAGAGTTACCACTTTTGACAATTGTTGCCCGTGTCAAGATGGGCTTTTGGGTGATTTATCTGTCCTTGATTTTGTCCATAGTCCTGTAGGTACCCCCAGTAAACTATTTGGTTCACTAAGCTAGACTTGGATGGAACATGGTCTGACATCAGTGCCATATATTCCCAGGAAAGGTAGCTGAACCAGGCTCAGAGAATGACCCAGAACTAACAGAAAATACTCGTGGCTTTTTGTACATGAAGAACAACAGAAAATGTCAGGAGCCTGGCTCTTTGGTTTCTATGGCATCTCTTACTGACTCCAGCTGCCAGTATTGGCAAATATTCCAAACATCTTTCTTCACTGGATCTTTATCCAAAGGCTGGAAAATGATTCAAATTTCTTTTTGTTGTCTTGACTGGTAGTGAAGGGACTCTGGCCAGCTTGAGCATGGCCAACATGGCCCTGCGGGCCTTGCCCTTCTCCCCCATTCCCTCTGGCTTATTAAAAACCATTAGATTACATTCCTGAAGGTAACCTCCGAGATCTATTCCCTTATTTGGCCACTTCCTCCTTCTGAGGCTGACTACCAAGGTCCAGCTATCAAAGTATCAAAGCAAGCAAAAGCCCCCTTTGGTTCACCTAATTAACATGCCCAGTTAAAATTAAACACTTCATCCTAACACAGGGTTTCCCCCTTTAACTCTATAAACCACCATTTTTCCCTATGGGCCATGTATGTTTCCTCCAGGACAAACACCCCTTCTCCTCCTCCTCCCCTGTTCCCTTCCCCTTCTCTCTAGTCCTATACACCTGTCTTTGTCCCTTATTCCCTGCCCTTTGTCTCTCTGAGGCAAATAAATCTCCTTAGTGCTGAAAACTTGGTCTTGGGGTATCTTGTGCAGATACTTTTCTTTGTATTGTAGAGCTAAAGTTATGCACATGAACTTCCTAGATGTCTGAGCTCAGGGAAAGTAAGAAATTGGCTGTCTTCTACAAGAGAAGGATCCCACCTTGCACTTAAGATTTAAGTAGCTGCATATTCTAAATTTTTATGTGTACATGTATGATGACATTAGGATCACCATAGTGAGGAGAGGGTTAACCTCAGCATGGAGCTAATCCTAGCCAGTCTGTGAGAAAGACCTAAAGGATGATGGAAACTCCAGTAATAATTAATTGTGGAGTCTTGAGTCTGTTCTGTTATCTGTTGCGCTTGTCAGGGTTCTCCAGAGAAGTAGAGAGGAGAGAATGGAGATTTATTAGCCTTGTTTCCATAGCCTGACAATGGCTGTCTGCATGCTGAAAAGGGTGAGACCTCCCCGTGTCTGCTCAGACCATGAAGTTGGTTGCTTCAACAGTCCCAATCCAGTGCTGAAGGTCTGGAGGATTTCTGGAGCATTGCTGATCTTCAGTCCATATTGGAACTGGAATAACCTAGAATCTGAGGTCATCAATGAATGGCGGTTGTAGCTATAGATGCAGTAACCATCAAGAAATAAAGGTGGGTAGGCAGGTGGTACAGCTTTCTCCTTGGATCTCTTTATATGTGGGTCCCCACTGGAAGCCACCACTTGCTCTGGGCCCGGGATTTCTTCCTTCAGCTAATTCTTCCTGGAAATGCCCCCCCTCCCCCAGAACCTTCTGGAAGCATATTTCTTAGTGGACAAGATTAAACATGGTATCTGTGTAGCCCTGCTCTGTGGGTCTGCTAAATCCAGCATTTAGGTTTGGAATTTGTGTAACTGGAGCCTTATAACAGATTGTGGGAACCTGTAGCCATTGCTGACATGGCTGGTGTTGCTGTAGCAAATCATGATAAATACAAGACTCGAAAAGTTAGATATTACTGGTAGACCACGACTTCACCAAACACAGGTTCCTGAAGAAATGAGGTGTCCATGTTAATTTCTATCCTTTACAAACAAAATAAGTGGATATTAAAGCACCATAGTGCAGCATGAATCTTATTGCTAATTTGAACCGGCACCTACTTTATCAATACCCATTATGAGGCACGTTTGAGAGGGTGGATATTTTACTGGGGGCACATTGATATTATCAAGCTTAATTTATTAAGGCTTTATAGGAGCACACTGATGCTATGAAAATAAGCCAATTTATTGCATAGGTTGCAGGTTCTTTTCTCTCTCGTAGCCTCTGAAAATAGCTGTAAACTCAGATACTGGACAATAGATTTAGATAATCTAGAAGTCTGGTAACTACCCTCCCATCCCAGTACTAGCCACACCTGACCCTGCTTAGCAAGATCAGACAGGATCTGGCACATTCAGGGTGGTACTGTTATAAGCCTGATAACTATCACAATCTCCAGAGCTTTAGTACATTTCTTGGCCAACAGGAAGGGGTGGAAGCTACTGTTTTCTTGTTAGAGGAAAAGTGTTAAAAAAAATTCTACCCACTCTCTGATATAAATTTTAAATGAAGCCAATATGCTAGGCTGGTCTGCTGGAAAATTATTTCCATCATCACATTCATTGTGTCAACCAGATCTTTGGCTTTCAATATGCTATCCTTGTAAAAATTTCATTTCAGCTGTCAGGGTAATCAAAATGGTTTCAAAAGCTTTTCTTGAACATGAAATTGAAATAAAATAATAAAATACACTATCAAATGGCAGAGTCTGCAGGAGGAAGATATCAGATATAGGCAGGTTTTGCATTTAAAAAAAATCAATCTGATGAAGTGTGCTTGAAATATACAGTTTCAGAATAAACTGAGTGGGTCTCCAACACTAAATAAGATTTGTGGTGCTTGTACAATTAAACACATAAATGGAGACTAAAGGTTGATTTGTTAAAAGTGAATTTTGATGGCAATTTATGTTCTGTGATGGTATTTTTATGTCACACCGTATGGAGAAATAATTTAGTGGCACCAAGTTTTATCTTTAAAATTGTTGACACTCTAGTTTTGTATTTTTTTTTAAAAAAATCCAACCCACAAGCTGCAGATGTCTGTAAGCTATGAGATCTTATTACTCTGTGTCAGAGAGAAAATGTTGATGACATCGATATGGATATGAGGAACACATTTTGGAGTGATTTCACTGAGTAATTGAAGAAACGTGCAAAATATTGTTTAAAAGAACATTCTGTTTTACAACATTGCCCAGCTTAGTCACAGTTAAGAATGAAAACAACCGAGGAACAGAAGGCTAGACCATTTTAGAGGCACCATGACATTCAAAATTTCAAATTTGCTACTGTGTGCATTTAAAATGACAGTGCTGGGATTTTTCATCTTCTGCATCCCCCTTCTTTTTCCTCCCAACACAATCTTTTCTCTCTCTCTCTCTCTTTTTTTTTTTTTTTTTTTTTTTTTTTTTTTTTGAGGCAGGTTCCCACATTGTAGCATCAGGTCTTGAGTGCTGAGATTACAGGTATGTATGACTATGTCTGTATGTCTGGGAACAAAAACAATATCTTGATTAAGAGTTGTGGCCCTTATCATGTAGAAGAATGAGAATTGATCCATTCTTATCTCCTTGTACAAAGCTCAAGTCTAAGTGGATCAAAGACCTCCACTTAAAAACAGAGACACTGAAATTGATAGAGGAGAAAGTGGGGAAAAGCCTTGAAGATATGGGCACAGGGAAAAAATTTCTTAACAGAACAGCAATGG